>NW_007255960.1:262052-263146 GCF_000164805.1 Carlito syrichta | reverse complement strand
CCCAAAGGCGCGGGATTACTGGCTGAGCCACTGAGCCCGGCTTTTTTTTTTTTTTTTAATAAAGATGTGGGATACAATTCAGTTTAGGTATATAAACATTGATCATGCAGGTACCCTTGTTGATGAGGTATGCTCCTCCCTCCCCTAGCAGTTTCCCTCAACTGCCAGTCGCACCCCACCCCCTGACAGTTTCCCAATACTGCCAATCACTTTCTTATAGCATTATAATTGTTCAAAGTCCACTTATGAGTGAGAACATATGGAACTCTGTTCTTTGTTTCTGTAATAAATCACTGAGTATGATCGACTCCAAATCCATACAAGTTGCTGCAAAGTCTGTATGTTTGTCCTTCTTTATGGCTGCATAATAGTCCATTATGTATATATATGATCACATGTTTTTTATCCAGTCCAGCTTCGATGGGCAACACGATTGGTTCCATGGTTTTGCTATTGTGAATAGAGCTGCAACAAACATACACGTGCAGCTATCTTTTTTGAAGAATAATTTGAGCTCCTCCAGGTATATTCCCAATAGGGCAATTGCTGGGTCATATGGAAGGTCAATTTCTAGTTCTTTCAGAAATCACCACACTGTCTTCCAAAAAGGATGTACTAGTTTGCATTCCCACCAGCAGTGTAGAAGCGCTCCTTTTTCTCCACATCCTCGCCAGCATCTGTTGTTGTTTGTTTTATTAATGATGGCCATTTTTACAGGGGTTAAGTGGTATCTCAATGTGGTTTTGATTTGCATTTATCTGATGATGAGTGAGGCTGAGCATTTTTTCATGTGTCTGTTGGCTGCCCATGCATCTTCTTTTGAGAAGTGTCTATTCATGTCTTCTGTCCACTTTTTAAAGGGGCTGTTTGTTTTTTTCCTTTCAGCACGTTTGAGTTCCTTGTAGGTCTTAGAATTTAGGCCTTTGTCAGATATACAGTTGGCAAATATTTTTTCCCATTCTATGGGCCATCTTCCTGCTCTCTTGATGGTTTCTTTTGCTTTGCAGAAGCTCGTTACCTTGATGAGGTCCCACTTGTCTATCTTATTTTTTAAGGTATTGGCCTTTAGGGTTCTGAATAGGAATTGGTTCCCA
>NW_007255960.1:253589-261881 GCF_000164805.1 Carlito syrichta | reverse complement strand
CTATATGCCTGTTCTTGTACCAATACCAGGCTGTTTTGATTACTGTAGCCTTATAGTAAAGTTTGAAGTCTAGAAGTGTGATACCTCCTGCTTGATTTATTTTGCTAAGGATTGTTTTGGCTATTCATGGACGTTTTGTTTCCATATGAGTTTTTGTATTGTCATTTCTAGGTCTGAGAAGAACGATGTTGGTAACTTAATAGGTATTGCATTGAATCTGTAGATTGCCTTTGGTAGGATGGACATCTTAACAATGTTGATTCTTCCTATCCATGAGCATGGAATATAAAGTACTTTTAAAAAAAAAAAAAACTATCCTCAGCCTGTAATCCTAGCACTTTGGGAGGCCGAGGTGAGTAGATTGCCTAAGTCCAAGGGTTCAAGACCAGACCGGGCAACTTGGCAAGACCGCATCTCTACAATAAATAAAAAATTAGCCAGGCATGGTAGCACATGCCTGTAGTTTCAGTTACTTGGAAGGCTGAGGCAGAAGGGTTGCCTGAGCCCAGCAGGTTGACACTGGGGTGGCAGTGAGCTTGCCACTGCACTGCAGCCTGGGTGACAGAGTGAGACGCCAACTCAAAAAAAAACTGTCAAAGTAGAATTCTATACCTAGCAAAAATATCTTCCTAAAAATAAAAGGAAGTCCAGCCGGGCTTGGTGGCTCAGTCTGTAATCCCACGCCCTTGGGAGGCTGAGGTGAGTGGATTGCCTGAGCCTGCAGGTTCGAGACCCGCCTGAGCAGCGAGACCTCATCTCTACAATAAATCAAAAAATCAGCAGGGCATGGTAGCACACGCCTGTAATTCTGGTTACTTGGAAGGCTGAGACAGAAGGATCGCCGGAGCCCAGCAGGCGAGGTTGCGGTGGCCGGGAACAGCCACTGCACTCCAGTCTGGGTGACCGAGTGAGACTCCAACTCAAAAAAAAAAAATAAAAAAATAAAAGGAAGTCATCATGAATGAACTTTGAAAACATCATGCTAAGCTGGGCTCGGTGGCTCAGCCTGTAATCTCGCGCCTTGGGAGGTTGAGGTGAGTGGATTGCCTGAGCCCGCGGATTCGAGACCTGCCTGGGCAACTTGTGAAGACCTCATCTCTACAATAAAATAAAAAAAGTCAGCCGGGCATGGTAGCACGTGCCTGTAATTCCGGCTACTCAGAAGGCTGAGGCGGAAGGATTGCCGGAGCCCAACAGGTTGAGGCTGCAGTGGCCGGGAGCAGCCACTGCACTCCCGTCTGGGCAACAGAGTGAGACTCTGAATCAAAAAAAAAGAAAGAAAGAAAGAAAACTTCATGCTAGATGAAAGATGACAGTGATTAAAAGATACATATATCTTGTATTTATATTAAATGTCCAAAGTAGGCAAAGCTATACATACAGAAGTAGGTTAGTGGTTTGTAAGAGCTAGGGGTTTGAGGGGATAGGAGATGGCGAATAAAAGGGCAGGTTTCTTTTTGAGGTGATAAAAATGTTCCAGAATTGACTTTGATGATGGTGGCACTAATCTGTGAATAAGCAAGCTGGTTTTGTTGTTTCTGTTGTTGTTGTTGTTGTTGTTGTTGTTGTTTGAGTTGGAGTCTCACTCTGTAGCCCAGACTGGAGTGCAGTGGCCACTCCCGGCCACCGCAGCCTCGATCTGCTGGGCTCCGGCGATCCTTCCGCCTCATCCTTCCAAGTAGCCAGATTTACAGGCGCACGCTACCACACCTGGCTGATTTTTTGATTTACTGTAGAGATGAGGTCTCGCCGCCCAGGCGGGTCTCAAACCCGCGGGCTCAGGCAATCCACTCACCTCAGCCTCCCAAAGGTGCAGGATTACAGGCTGAGCCAACGAGCCCAGCTATTGTTGTTGTTGTTAATGAAGGCAGAAACAAAGACATACTCAGAAATACAAAAGCTAAAGAAATCACTACCAGTAGATCCATACTGCATACTAAGGAAAGTCCTTCAAGTAGAAGAAAAATGATAATAGAAGGAAATATGGCTCTACACAAAAGAATGAAGAATGCCAGAAATAGTAAATGCTTAAGTAAAGACATGATTTTCAAAATGTATTATATACTTTAAATTTGTGCCATTTATTGCATATCAGTTGTGTCTCAATAGAAATGGGCATACCATATTTTAAACATAAAGTATTGGCCAGGCATAGTGGCTCAAACCTGTAATCCCAGCACTTTGGGAGGCTGAAATGGGAAGATTGCCTGAGCCCACGAGTTTGAGAATGACCTGGGCAACTTGGCAAGATCTCATCTCTACAATTAATCAAAAAACTTAGCCAGGCATGGTAGTGCATGCCAGTAGTTCTGGCTACTTGGAAGGCTGAGGCAGAAAGATTGCCTGAGCCCTGCTGGTCGAGGCTATGGTGGCCATGAGCATGCCACTGCACTCCAGCCTAGGCAACAGAGTGAGACTCCAATTCAAAAAAAAAAAATTATTTAATGTAAAGCATTAAAACATACCTTAATAAACCCCAAAAAACATCTAAAGAAATGAGAATTTCAGTTGCTATAGAAGGGGAAAATGGGAGTTATCTTAGGACAAGCAGAAGTATCACTTCCTATAAGATATCAATCTAATAGCCAAACATGGCTAAAACATCTTATTTAAATGTCCTAACTCTTTACATGTAAACTTTTTTTAAGTTAATAGGTATATCTGGGTGTTGGATTAAGAACCAGACACAGCTAGTGAGAATTGCCTCTTTGTCTTACAAGTACTAACAGAAGTAAAATCTTATAACATGAAAATCTACAGGATTTCAAGAAATGTATTTCAACCATCCATATAAGGAATCTTCTCCTCTTGAGACCATAAGACATAAGGCAGGGCTTCTTCAACACTGACCCACATACGTGGGCTGGAAAAAGAAAAAAAAGAATTTATTTCAGTAGATGATGGTCTTGAGTCTTCAATTACCAAGTGACAGTCCTATGCAATCATAATTCCCACTAATCCTTTCAATAGGTGTTGGGGTTGTTTTAAAAGCTGCCATCCCAGTGAAACCTCCTACAATCAATTTTGCTCATCTTTGAGTGCTTGCTTCAAGACTCTGCCTTTTTAGCACTTCAGTTGATGAAACAAACCACAATAATTACCAAAGTTTTCTATGACTGAAGCCTCTCTATCATCAGCTATTTAATTGCATGTCCCACAAAAGAAACTGGGAAAGTGGGCATGGATCCATGCATCCCTTCCTCAAGACCACAAAGAAGAAACAGACATTTTAAAATTCTATGGTTTTTTTGTCTTGTTTTTGGGGGGTTTATTTGAGTTGGGGTCTCACTCTGTTGCCCAGACTAGGGTGCAATGGAATGATCATGGCTCACCACAGCCTCAACCTCCTGGGCGCAGGCTTACCTTCTGCCTCAGTCTCCCAAGTAGTTGGGACTACAGGTGCGTGCCACCCACTCAGTTAAGTCTTTGATTTTTTTTTGTAGGGACAAGGTCTCACTGTGCTGCCCAGGCTAGGTTTTGTTTTTTCGGTTTTTTTTAATTTTCTAAATCTTTACTTGTAAAACTTTTTAAGTTAGCAGGAGTTATCTGGGTGTTGGATTTAAGGTCCTTTTGCACTTGTTTTTATAATCCCCTGATTAAAGTTTTGTAACAAATGTAATTAATAATGTTCATCCTCCACTGTCACTGGGTCCATCCAGAGCCAGAAGAGATCATAGAGATCTCTGAATCCAAGAACTTTATGTTACTTTTTGTTTGTTTGTTTGTTGTTGAGAGAGGATCTCACTATGTTGCCTAGGCGGGAGTGCAGTGGTACGATCATAGCTCACTGCAACCTCAAAACTCCTGGGCTCAAGCAATCTTCCCACCTCAGCCTCCCAAGTAGCTAGGACTACAGGCACGTACCAACACACCCAGCTAATTTTTTTATTTTCTATAGAGACAGGGATCTCATATGTTGCTCAGATGGGGGTCTCGCTATGTCTCGAACTCCTAGCCTCAAGCAATCCTCTTGCCTCAGCCTCCAAAAGTGCTAGGATTACAGCTATGTGCCACCATGACTGGCCAAGAACTTTAAACAGAGTGAATAGAAAAAGGGAAGCTCAGAATTAAAAAACCAGTGTCCCCAGGTCTCTCCACAGTAATTGGCACAGCCAATTCAGGAACTAAGCCCTACTGACTTTCAATACATTTTACCAAGTTTTCTTACCATGCTTATATATAAAGGTTGTATAATAACTCTAAAACTCTTAAGTGCGCCGACATTCTGGATGTCACACCTCGAAAGAAAGGATACCAAAGTGGAAAACTAACAGATGAGAAGGAACTATTTAAGATAGTTAAGAAGGAAATTTAGGAGGGATATGGAAAAAAATTTGTGCTATCTGAATTTCCTTTTTTTGAGTTGGAGTCTCACTCTGTCACCCAGACTGGAGTGCAGTGGCCGCTCCTGGCCACCGCAGCCTCCACCTGCTGGGCCTCCGGCGATCCTTCCACCTCAGCCTTCCAAGTTTCCAAGTAGCCGGAACTACAGGCGCACGCTACCATGCCTGGCTATTTTTTTGATTTTATTGTAGAGATGAGGTCTTGCCAAGTTGCCCAGGCGGGTATCGAACCCTCAGGCTCAGGCAATCCACTCACCTCGGCCTCCCAAAGGCGCGGGATTACAGGTTGAGCCACCAAGCCCGGCTGGGTGCTTTTCTTTTTTGACTGTTTTCTTATTTGTTGGTTTTGCCTTCATTTCAAGGCATCCTGTCTGTTCAAAGAGCGGTAAAGCAGCTAAACTATAAACAGCCAAAAGGTGCTAGATCCTTAAAGTAATATTAAACAAATATTGCTTCTAAACTTCCTGAGGGCAAGACCACCCTTGTTTGTTGTTGTTGTTGTTGTTGTTGATGTTGTTGTTGTTGAGTCAGAGTCTCATTCTATTGCCCAGGCTGGAGTATAGTGGCACAATCACGGCTCACCACAGCCTCGACATCCTGGGCTCAAGGTGATCCTTCTGCCCCAGTCTTCCACATACCTGAAACTACAGGCAAACACCACCACACTCAGCTACTTTTTTTATTTATTGTAGAGACAAGGTCTCGTCAAGGTTGCTCAGGCCAGTCTCGAAATCCTGGGCTCAGGCAATCCGCTCACCTCTGCCTCCCAAAGTGCTGGTATTTCAGGCATGAGCCACAGCGCCCAGCACCCTTGTATATTCTTTGAGGAAGAAAGTGAGAGATGAGTGACTAGAAAGAAAAGAGTATGATCAGAAAGACTGTTTTACCTCAATGATGAATTTTTTCATTAATTTATTTACCTGTATACATAATGCATGAATAACAAAGGAGTTTTAACCAGAAAGATAAGGTCTCTGAACCTTGGAAGGGTGATTTATCTTCTGAGTCTCAAGGTCACCAAGGGTAAAATGAGAACTCTAATAAATTTCTCTGGTCTTCAGATTCACACCTTCAGCTACCTGAGGACATCCCACAAACTCAGTAAAACCGTGTTCTCCCCTCTACCTCTTCCATAAGTTCTCTGTTCTTTATTGCATCACCACATACATAGCCATAAACCTGAGATTATACTAAATATATCACTTTTCTTCTCCCATACCCTTAATGATCTAGTAACCAAGTCCTGCCATTTAAAAAGGAATGTTGGCCGGGCGTGGTGGCTCAAGCCTGAAATCCCAGCACTTTGGGAGGCTGAGGCAAGAGGATTACCTGAGCCCACAGGTTCGAGACCAGCCTGGGCAACACAGTGAGACCTCGCCTCTACAATAAATCAAAAAATTAACCAGGCATGGCAGGCATACACCTGCAGTTCTGGCTACTTGGAAGACTGAGGTGGAAGGGTCACCTGAGCCCAGTAGGTGGACGCTAGGGTGGCCATGAGTGTGCCACTGCACTCCAGCTTGGATGACAGAGTGAGACTCCAACTCAAAAAAGAAAAAAAGGAATGTTATCAGAAAGAGAAATACTGCCTGATCTCACTTACATGCAGAATCTAAAATAGCTACACTTGTCAAAGCAGAGAGTAGGAGGGTGATTGCCAGGGGTTGGGGGTAGAGGGGGAGATGAGGTGATGTTGGTCAAAGGGTACAAAAATGGCAACTATGTAGAGGTGACTGATATGTTAATGGCTGGAATGTGATGATTATTTCTCAGTGTCTCTCACAACATCAAGTTGTACACCTTAAACATGTATGATTTTTATATATATCCAAAAGAGTAAATTGTCACAAAATAAAGAATTAAAAGACAAAAAATTAAAATAAAATGTTTAGGAAAAAAATGTAACTGACTCAAAAAAAGAATGTTTTGCAATTGTTAAAAATAAGGATACAGACCAGGTGTTGTGGCTCAAACCTGTAATCTCAATACTTTAGGAAGCCAAGGTGGGAGGGTTGCTTGAACCCAAGAGTTTGAGACTAGCCTAGGCAACATACAAAAACTTCATCTCTACAAAAAATTTAAAAACTTAGACAGGCTGGTCACATGTACCTGTAATCCCAGCTACTCGGGAGACTGAGGTGGAAGGATTGCTAGAGCCTAGGAAGACGAGACTGCGATGAGCCGTGATCATGCTACTGCACTCCAGCCTTATTTTGAGACTTTGACTCAAAAATAAAAATAAAAACAAACAAATAAATAAGGATACAAAATATTTACTGACTTAGAACAGACATGTCTAACCCATGGCCCACGGGTCATGTGTAACCCAGGACAGCTAGTAATGTAGCCCCACAAAATCTTTTAACATCATGTGTTTTTTAGTGTTTATTTTCTTCATGACCCCATGCATAGTTCCATTTTTGAAGTTTCAAAGCAATACTGCACTTGAAATGAAACTTAAAGTATGGCACGCTTAAAATGGAAAATAATTTAACACATTTCATTACATTGGCTAAACGCAGTCCTGTGAACTGCCAAAAATGTGCAGCTTTGCTTTCTGTCATAATACAGAAATTTGAAAGCAGATTTCAAGGTTTCTGGCAAAATAATCACTATTTTGTTATATTTGCTATACTACTTTCAGTGAACATTAACATTTTACCTGCAAATTATCAAATGGAATGCATAGAGTTGTAATCAGACATTCAACTGAAAGACAAATTGACAGTGTCTTTTTATTGGACTTTTATAAAACCTATCTTCCTAAAGAAAAATATCCCTTGCTTAATAATCATGCCTTATTCGTGACACGGCTTTTTGGCTGTACATACATTTGTGAGCAGCTGTTTTCAATCTTGAAGCACACAAAAAGCAAAATTTGAACAAACATTTCTGACAAGCACCTTGAGAACTCACTAAGAATTGCGACCAATTCTTTTACAAAAACAAAGTCAAATTTCCCACTAGTTTTATATTTTTCTAAACTTTATAACATAAAATATAAAAACAACTCAAAAATATATAAATAAAAAACTAGGTATATATACTGACTATATTACATAATTTATGTGCAGCCCAAGACAATTCCTCTTTACTCAATGCGGCCCAGGGAAACCAAAAGGTTGGACGCCCCTGACTTAGAATGATGTCCCAAAAGTACATGCATGTGCGCGCACATACACACACACACACACACACACACACACACACACACACAAAGAAAAGTAAGCGGGAAAGAAGAAAAGAGGGAGAATGATGGAAAGAAATCCCAAACTATTTTTAGTAGTTTTCTTTTTTTTTTTTGAGAAAGTAGGATTTATTGAGAGGACAAATAAGCTCCCACAGTGGGAGGGACCCGAGGGGGTTGTCCTATTTTCAGTAGTTTTCTAAAGGAAGTTGGAAATGGAGTTGTTTTTTGTTTTTCTCAAGATTTTTACTTACCAATGTTGACTAAATTTTCTGTAATGAGTATTAAGCAAATGAGAACTTTATTTTTTAATTATGAGAATTTAGCTAAGGAAAAGATTCCTCTGAAAAATAAAAATAGGCCAACAAATCTGTTGTTTCAAGATTAAGAGAAGCAGCTTGGAAGAATGGTTAGAAAACAGACTCAGAACCAGACTGCCTGAATCTGAATTTGGACTTGACCGTTTCTCACTATGAAATCATAAACTGGATACTTAATCTCTGACTCTTTCTTTCTTCATCTGTAAAATGAGGATATTATTAACACTAACTGCATAGGATTAATGTGACAATTAAATGAATTAATACACGTAAAGTCCTTTAAATAGATCCTATAATATAGCAAGGAATAGCCGGGCTCAGTGGCTCAGCCTGTAATCCCGCGCCTTTGGGAGGCTGAGGTGAGTGGATTGCCTGAGCCCGCGAGTTCGAGACCCACCTGGGCAGGCGAGACCTCATCTCTACAATAAATTAAAAAATGAGC
>NW_007255960.1:208362-253569 GCF_000164805.1 Carlito syrichta | reverse complement strand
GTGCAGCACGTGCCTGTAATTCCGGCTACTCGGAAGACTGAGGCGGAAGGATTGCCGGAGCCCAGCAGGTCGAGGCTGCGGTAGCTGGGAGCGGCCACTGCACTCCAGTCTGGGCGACAGAGTGAGACTTCAACTAAAAAAAAAAATATATATATATATATATATCAAGGATTACTTAAGTGTTACTTATTATTATTATTATTATTAAGATGAATTCTTGCCATGTTGCACAAGCTAGTCTCAAACTCCTGAGCTCAGGCAGTCCTCCTATCTCGGCCTCCTAAAATGCTGGGATTACAGGCATGAGCCACCACACCCAGACTAAATGTTACTATTATCAGTAGTAATAGTAGCACTCATATCTTTGTGGTCATCAAAATCATCATCATCATCACCATTTTCATCACCATCCTCTCTGTTCTAATTAGGTCCTTAATTTCTCTCACTTGAACTACTTGAACAAACTTCTGATTATTCCTTCTGCTTCTACCTTTGTGTATTATAAATTCATCCTCCATCCAGGAGCCAGACCGATCTAGCAAAAGACAATTCTAACCATGTCATCTTATTTATAGCCAGCACCTCTTTTTTCTTTTTTTTTCCTTTTTTTTCTGCCAGCACCTTTTTCTTTGCATGATATGCTATTGCCAGTTCTGACCAGACCCCTCTCCAGTCTCCTTTCTTCACCCCCAAAAAATTTTACTTTGCACTCTATGGTGTGATCACTCTCAACTGCTTCCCACAAACTTGGGTCCTACACCAAATTCCCCAGTTACCTGTTATTTCACATCTTCTCGCTTTGCTTATGCTTTCTTTGTCTCAGAGTGGACCATCCTTCTGTTTTCCCTTGGACGATTTTTGTCCATTCATTCAAGTTTTCACCATAGTTACCATGCCCAGAGATTTTCCCTAAAGCCCCAGATAATATTAAGCTCCTTCCCTCCTCTCTTTTTTTTTTTTTTTTTGAGTTGGAATCTCACTCTGTCGCCCAGACTGGAGTGCAGTGGTTGCTCCCGGCCACTGCAGCCTCGACCTGCTGGGCTCCAGCGATCCTTCCGCCTCAGCCTTCCGAGTAGCCGGAATTACAGCCGTGCGCTAACCACACCCGGCTGATTTTTTGATTTATTGTAGAGATGAGGTCTCGCTGCCAGGTGGGCCTCGACCCTGCGGGCTCAGGCAATCCACCCACCTCAGCCTCCCAAAGGCGCGGGATTACAGGCTGAGCCACTGAACCCGGCTCTTCCTCTCTTTTTTAAACATAATTTCCTATGCATGTCCATGAAATATTCTGACTATGTGATTGTTTTGCACACCAAACTATGAGAATTTCAAGAGCAGGAATTATGTTTATTTCTCTTTGTATACCCAGCTTTTATCTTTACACAAAGCAGACACTCAGTATTTGCCTAATTGAACAGATATGCAAGCACCTTATAAGATATTATGTGGATTAATTGAAATGGCAAATCCCTCTTTCTAGTTTTCCTTCTAAATCAAAAGCAACAGCAATAAAAATTAATCATCAGCCGGGCTCAGTGGCTCAGCCTGTAATCCCACGCCTTTGGGAGGCTGAGGTGAGTGGATTGCCTGAGCCCGCGAGTTCGAGACCCACCTGGGCAGGCGAGACCTCATCTCTACAATAAATTAAAAAATGAGCCAGGCGTGGTAGGGCGCGCCTGTAGTTCCAGCTACTGGAAGGCTGAGGCGGAAGGATCGCCGGAGCCCAGCAGGTCGAGGCTGCGGTGGCCGGGAACGGCCATTGCACTCCAGTCTAGGTGACAGAGTGAGACTCCAACTCAAAAAAAAAAAAAAACAAAAAACTAATCATCTGCTATGTGTTGACTCTGTAGTAGGTACTGTGGAATTCGAAGTCAGTTGAATTATTTTTTAAAAACAGCGTTAAGATTCATAGAAAATATCTATTATGTGAGGTAACATTTGAGAAAACTCAAAGACAAGATACATGTAAAAGGTTAAGGGAATTGGCACAGGGCTCATTCCCTTGTTAAATTCAGCACACCAAGACCTGTGAGGTTGAACCCTTAAGGGTTTAGGGATCCAGAGAAGGTTGTCTTAAGGAGAAGCGCAGCTGCATAAATAGTCCTGCACGTACTCCCTGTGTCTGTCTGCCTTCCACTTGGATGTTCCCTTTTATTCTTCAAGAGTATCCTGCTTATTCTTTGGAATTCCACAATAACTACCAAACATGTCCTTTTTGTCTCTGAGGAGAGCAGGGACAGACTGGAGTGTTCAAAAATCACTTCAATCACCACCAAAATGGAAAAAAAATTGCAGAAAAACAGCATGGCAAAAATTGTCAGTCATATTTCCAAAATAAAAGTATGTGAACCTCCAAACATTAATAAAAGCATAAAAACGCACGCATGAGCCAGGCACAGTAGCTCACACCTGTAACCTCAGTAGTTTGGGAGGCCGAGGCGGAAAGATTATTTGAGGCTGGGAGTTCAAGACCAGGCTGGGCAATATAGCAAGACTCTATCTCTACAAAAAAATAAAATAGCCAGGCATGGTGGCACAGGCCTGTAGTCCCAGCTACTCAGGAGGCTAAGGTGGGAGGATTGCTTGAGCACATGGGACAGAGGTTGCAGTGAGGCAAGATCATTCAAATGCACTCCAGCCTGGGTGAACAAGCAAGACTCTAAACACACACACACACACACACACACACACACACACACGTGCACACAGAGTGTATATTCAAAGCAGTCGTTGCGGTACCTGAAGAGTAGAAAACCTTGGCATCAAGAAGTGATGAATTTCACAGAACAAGCCTGTGAGATAAGTGCATTTTATAGACAAGGAAACTGAGGCTCAGAAGTATTAAGAGCCAGATGCAGGAACTCATGCATGCAATCCCAGCACTTTGGGAGGCAGAGTCGAGAGGATTGCCTGAGTCCCGGGGCTCGGGACCAACCTGGACAATTTGATGAGACCTCGCCTTTACAATAAATCAAAAAATTAGCTGGGGATGGTAGCACACGCCTACAGTTCCAACTACTTGGAAGGCTGGGGAGGAAGGATCGCCTGAGCCTAGCAGGTCAAGGCTGCCCACTGTGGGTGACAGAGTGAGGCTCAACTAAAAAAAAAAAGTATCAAGAGAATTGTCATGAGGTTGGTTGTGGAGACAAAATTTAAACCAATGTCTGTTAGATTGCAGAGTCTGATGTATTTCCCTACACAAGCAATAGATTTCTCTTCTAATCAATACTACCTGTTACCTTAAGGTAAGCCTGGTAAATACTAATTCATGTGTCGCTTCAAAGTTCACCTCCCATTGGCAGAAGTCAGCTAGCTGCGGGGGAGGGAGGGAAGTGATACAAAATAAATCTACATGCTCTGTGTTTGTGGCAGATTTGGGGGCTGGCCCAGTGTTTCCTACTGTCCAACTTTGAATTGCTCCCACGAGCATTCTAATCTCACCATACCACAATGATGGGGAAGAAGCGCAATGTTGAAAACTAAGTATACATGTTGCCCACAGTCACTGAGATAACCAAATGATGGTTTGGAAGCCTTATTGGAAAGCCTCTCCCAACGTTTCTACTTTCCATGGTATAAGATAGAAAATAGCAATTTCAATCCCCTTTACTGAAAACAAAGCATAAACTTTGGTATCTGGGCCAGGATCAGCTGTGGAACTGATTAATCTGTTTTCTCCTCAGTAAAGAGGACTGTTATGAGGGTTCAAAATAATATACAACTCACCCAGCCCATTGTAAGGTAGATTAAAAATTGGGGGGAGCCGGGCTCGGTGGCTCAGCCTGTAATCCCGTGCCTTTGGGAGGCTGAGGTGAGTGGATTCCCTGAGCCCGCGGGTTTGAGACCCGCCTGGGCAGCGAGCCCTCATCTCTACAATAAATCAAAAAATCAGCCGGGCGTGGTAGCGCGCACCTGTAATTCCGGCTACTCGGAAGGCTGAGGCGGAAGGATCGCCGGAGCCCGGCAGGTCGAGGCTGCGGTGGCCGGGAGCGGCCACTGCATTCCAGTCTGGGCGACAGAGTGAGACTCCAACTCAAAAAAAAAAAAAAAAAAAATTGTGGGGGGGGAAATGATAGTTATTATTGTCACTGTTACTATTATGAATATTAATCATAGTATTGTTTTAGCATAGGCAGGCAGGTAATCATGAATTAACCTAGAAGTCCTCAATGAATTGTACGAATTCTTGGAAACCTGCTCTTATGTGAGTCCCTTCCCCTAAGCGTGGGACCCAGTACAGATGACATATACAAGTGAGCAGGGGCTTGACAAATAAATGTGTGAAAAGACGAAGTGCAGTCCCCAACTCCTCCTTAAAGGGCTAACAATCTTCTGAGAAATGATGAGGATAAGGATGGGTAATGAGACTGAGCGGGAGGAAGTGCCCCACATTTAAGATTCAAATCCCAGTTGCCATTCCCAAGGCCCCAGAATCCACATATCCAGACCCGAAGCGAATGAAAAACAAGAGAGCAAGTAATAAGTTAACAAGCCACTTCAGAAACGGCTGCGTTCCTTCTGTCAAGCAGCTACTTAAGCTCTGATGGCTCCTGTTCATTTGCCAGTATGTGATTCTAATCAGAATGAAGGTCCTTAATCATGGCACCATTATAGAATCTTCTATCCTAAACCTATTAGGCCTCTTATAAAGTAAATAACCTTGCATTTTCCAGCCTCTGCAAAGGAAATGAAGTCATCAGGTCACAGCTTTATCTAACCCAGGTAATTCCTGATGCTGCCAGGTCACAAAGCAGTATTCATCTCTACCCTATGTGCTTGCTTTATCTGACCATGGCTTGACCTTCCACCTATCCATGCCCTATGAAAAAAAGCTCATAAGCCGGGCTCGATGGCTCAGCCTGTAATCCCGCGCCTTTGGGAGGCTGAGGTGAGTGGAGTGCCTGAGCCCGCGGGTTCGAGACCCGCCTGGGCAGCGAGACCTCATCTCTACGATAAATTAAAAAAAAAAAAAAACTAGCTGGGTGTGGTAGCGCACACCTGTAGTTCCAGCTACTTGGAAGGCTGAGGCGGAAGGATCGCCGGAGCCCAGCAGGTCGAGGCTGCGGTGGCCGGGAGCGGCCACTGCACTCCAGTCTGGGCAACAGAGTGAGACTCCAACTCAAAAAAAAAAAAAGAAAAGAAAAAAAAAAGCTCATAAACATCCCTCCTTCTGCTTTGACTTAGGGCAGCACACATATCCTGGCTGTATGTTGTGTGGGTCATTTAACTTTTCTCTATCTCATTTTTCTTGCAAGTAAAGCAGCTGGTCAAGACATAGTGCCTTATTGAGCACCTAATGCCCTGATACAGGGCAGTGCCTCTTATGGTATTAATGTAAGCGTATCAGGAAGAGGGATATAGGCAGGAAATAATAAAAGCCAATGCAGCAGGTCAGAAAACTAACTGGGTTTGGGTTACTGTTGTGTTTGATTGGTAGTAACAAAGTGCAGAGGAGAAAACCAGGTCACTGATCTACAATATCTTGCAAACTTAACTGAAGAAAAAGCATCATGTTCCTTCATTATAAATGACTCTCACCTTCAGACCAACTCCCAGAAGTCTACCTTGGCCCCTCATCAGGTTGACAGCATTGTTTGACGTCAATTCAATAGCCCCCAAATTTAAGTAATGGTGTGTTCTCCTAGTCTGCTCAGTCTCCAAGTCTGCTCAATCTCTATTCTTTGAAAAGGAATGGGAGACTGCACTTCGCCTTTTCACTCATGCTTTGTCAAGCCCCTGCTCATGTGCATAGTTTGTTTGTACTGGGCCCCTGTGTTCTTCTCTACCAAACCCTTCAATATCTCTATTATTTCATACCTCTTCTTCATCCCAAAAGATGACCCACTGAGAAAACCCAGGAATTATCTGGGTTAGATAAAGCTGTGAACTGATGACTTCATTTCCTTTGCAGAGGCTGGAAAATGCAAGGTATTTACAAAAATGAATGTTTGTTCATTCTGCCTTCAGTATTTACATTTCAGTGTATCAAGTCCAACTCTGTGATTTTAACCTTTAAAAATAAAGTTCTTGTTTCAGAACACTGACTGTCTCCCCAGTTTTCACTAATTAAAGATCCAAATATCTCAGCCTGGTGTTCAAGTATTTTTTACAATCTGGTCTCAAACTTCCTGCTCCACCAGCTCCTGCTATCTCCTTTCTTGAATTATAGATTCCATCCAAGTTAAACTGATTGCTGATCTCAGAGTATGCCCCTGATTCCTCCCCTCAAATATACATTCATGTTGTTTCCCACCTGCAAGAAATCCTTAAATCACCAATTTGTTCCTGTTTAAATCATCCATCTGGGTCCAACTCCAATAACACCTTTTCTAAAGACATCCCCGAACTCTCAAATAGAAGAGATCTTTCTTAGTTGAACCCTCTCTCACAACATTTATTACAGTGTTGTAGCAGGAAAAATAGAGAGATCGTGACACCAAGACTATTATAGGAAGTGGCACTTTATTACGCTGGCTAGCACAGTGGGCTCAATGGAACTAATGCGTCCAAACCAAGCGCCCCAGAACAGGAGATGTGGGGTGTTTTTTTTTTGTTTGTTTGTTTTTTGAGTTGGAGTCTCACTCTGTTACCCAGACTGGAGTGCAGTGGCCGCTCCCGGCCACTGCAGACTCAAGCTGCTGGGCTCCAGCGATCCTTCCGCCTCAGCCTTCCAAGTAGCTGGAACTACAGGTGCGCGCTACAATGCCTGGCTCATTTTGATTTATTGTAGAGATGAGATCTCGCCAAGTTGCCCAGGCGGGTCTCGAACCCGCGGGCTCAGGTAGTCTACTCACCTCAGCCTCCCAAAGGTGCAGGATTACAGACTGAGCCACCGAGCCCGGTGATGTGGGGTCTTATACCCTTGTTTAGGTAAGGAAGGGGGGTCGTGTTGAGTGATTACATATTTCCTTTGGAATCTTACAAGGTTGTACTCAGCAAAATCAGATCTTTCAAAGAACAAATGGTTTCCAGGAACTGCAGGCTTGTAAACCTTCAACTTCAGAAGGGGGGGTTTTGGATAAGTCTGTGAATTAGCCACTCTTTTTGCATATCCATTAAATGGCTAGTCTTTGGGCCATTTGGCCTTTCCCAAACAAAACCTGCCTGGCGCTGGGTGGGTCTTTAAAGTTGCAACTTGCCTTTCAAAAGGAAATACGTTTAACTGCTCTCAATGCCTTTCCTGCCCTGGTCTAGTGGGAGTTATTCCAGGTGATTGCCATGAGGCCAACTGCTAATCCTGAACCAGCTACATGTTTCTGTGTTGATTCACTTAATCATACAAGAAATATATTTGAGCATTTGCCGCATCCTGCCACAGTGTGATGACCTTTAACTTATAAAGGATAGAAATTTATTTCTCACCATTCTGGAGGCTGAAAAGTCCAAGGTCCAGGCACTGGCAGACTTGGTGTCTAATGAGGGCCCCACCTCTGCTTCCAGCATTGTAGCAAGAAAAATAGAGAGATCGTGACACCGGGACTATTATAGGAAGTGACACTTTATTATGCTGGCTAGCACAGCGGGCCCGAGAATTTCATGCATCCAAATCAAGCTCGAGCCCCCCAGAACAGGAGACGTGGGGTCTTACACCCTTGTTTAGGTAAGGGAGGGGGGTCGTGTTGAGTGATTACATATTTCCTTTGGAATATTACAAGGTTATACTCAGCAAAATCAGATTTTTTAAAGAACAAATGGTTTCCAGGAACTGCAGGCTTGTAAACTGTCAACTTCAGAAGGGGGGTTTTTGGATAAGTCTGTGCATTAGCCACTCTTTTTGCATATCCATTAAATGGCTAGTCTTTGGGCCATTTGGCCTTTCCCAAACAAAACCTGCCAGGTGCCCGGGCGGGTCTTTAAAGTTGCAACTTGCCTTTCAAAAGGAAATACCTTTAACTGCTATCAACTCCTTTCCTGCCCTGGGTTAGTGATTGCTATGAAACCAACTGCTGATCCTGAACCAGCTACATGTTTCTGTGTTTATTCACTCAATCATACAAGAAATATATTTGACCATTTGCCGCATCCTGCCACAGCATGGCACCTTGAACTCTGTGTCCTCATATGGCAGAAGGGTAGAAGGGCAAAAGGGGGGTGAATGCTATGTGCTCTCATGGCAGAAGAGCGAAGAGCAAAAAGTCAGATTAAGTTCTTAACTATTTCACTCAACTTCCTCTTCTAACGCCAACAAACCAAACTCCAAGAAATGTGAATTCTGATGTTGCCATTTATTCGATATTTGACTGAGATTATTTGGTTTCTGCCAGCCTACATTTACTCACTTATACAATAAGGATAAGAATGATTTCTGCGTCACCAAGTATGAAGATTTCATGTATGAAGATTTCAGGAGATAATACATGTCAGGTGTTTGACCTGCTGTCTGACACAGAAGTGTTCGCTAAATTTTAGCTATGGCTTCATTTATTTGTATCTGTGGAAAGTACACTCCTAAAAGGTATGCCATCAATTCTCTCCCTCTGAGTGTGCCACTTCATCCATTAAGTCAACAGACTTTCTTCTTGAGTCAGGATTGGCATCGTGCTTTCCTTGAACAATAAAATATAGCAGAACTGATGCCTTTTCTGGTCCTCTCTTTTAAGAAGTCTGACAGCTTCTGCTTTCTGGTAAAGCTGATCACCTTACTGTAAAGAAACTTAGACTAGATTACTGAATGATGAAACACCATAAGAAAAGAGAAAGGCTACATGGAGGAGCACTGAAGCACCAGACATGGGAGTGAAGCCATATTGGATCTTCTAGCTAAGCCAATCGCCAGCTGAATGCATCTATTTGACAGACCACCAAACAAGACAAGAAGAATTTCCTACTGAGCCCCAGAAAACCCACAGACAACCAACAGATTTATGGGAAATCATAAATTGTTATATAGATAACTAAGCAATATACATTAATTTTCTTTCTTATTAGACCATGCGCTCCTTAAGGGCAACAACCATATCTACAGATATATCTACTTATATCTGTATTGCCAGTGCCTAGACAGAGATCTGAATAAATTCCCACATCAATACACCAGGAGAGTGGGTATGTGAGTGGCTAGGGCAGAGCAATTGAATGAATTCTTTCCTATCTCTTTATGAAGATATTGTACATGCAAAATCAAAACCCAGTGTAGGAAAATATTAATATACTCTGACAACACAGGAAAGAGGACTCATCTTTAAAAACCCTAAACTCAGCCGGGCTCGGTGGTTCAGCCTGTAATCCTGTGCCTTTGGGAGGCTGAGGTGAGTGGATTGCCTGAGCCCACGGGTTCGAGACCCGCCTGGGCAACTTGGCAAGACCTCATCTCTACAATAAATCAAAAAATCAGCCGGGCGTGGTAGCACATGCCTGTAATTCCGGCTACTCAGAAGGCTGAGGTGGAAGGATCTCCGGAGCCCAGTAGGTCGAGGCTGCAGTGGCCAGGAGCAGCCACTGCACTCCAGTCTGGGCAACAGAGTGAGACTCCAACTCAAAAAAAAAAAACCCTAAGCTCAACAACTTGGGTAAACAAGTTACTTTCAAAACATTCTAGGATCCAGAAGAAATAAATCAGAACTATATAAAAGATAAAATAAAAATACCAGCTGCCTATCAAATTCTAAGACAGAGGCAACCTGGATAGACTGAAGAGGGAAAGTAGGAAACATGAAGTAATACACCAAGTTGAAATTTCAGAGGGAAGCATGAGAGATAAATACTCCCTGAAATTTGCATTTTTCCATCCATTGTATCCATTTTTCTATCATTCAGTAATTGCTGCTCACCATTCGCCTTGGCTCTGTAAAGTTGAATCTTTAAGTATTGAAAGAGTATCATTCTGTCACTACTACAGAATGACACTGAATGTACTAGCTCTAAAGATTGTACCTTGTCTAGCAGAGAGCAGCTCTGTCCTTTTAAGTCTGCTGGCCCATCCCCACATCACAAGACTTTTGAAAAAGACATCTCTGGTTTTTTCTCATTCTCAAGCTTTGTCCTGAACCAGCTCCATCTTGCTTTATTTTTGCACCTCTTTTCTGTTCAGAATCTTGCATGTGTCCTCAGACTCTTACTGTGCACCAATGATTCTGTCCCCAAGCTCTCTTCACAAACTGTGATGCCTCATTTTTCTGTGACAGTCCTACTTCTGGTTACTGTGGACAAAATAAGCCCGCATTTACTATAGCCTGGCCACAACACCCAATGAAGGCCCTTGTAAATCTCTGTGACCCCTGGGAAGATACATGAACTCTCAAATAAGGCCCACATTCCATCTGTTGGTGAACATTTTACACGGATCTTTGGATATAGGCTATGAAGGGAAACAAAAAACATCAAGAATACAATCTTCCTCATTTGAGTAGATACTAAAACCCAGTGTTTCTTTACAGTAAGGTGATCAGCTTTATTCACTCTTCATTTTTTATGTTGTGAAATCATGCCTTCTCCAATAATTTTTGTTCATTTTCAAGATCCTTATATTCTCACTGTCCCTCCTTGGAACAATTTCCTAACTCTACTGAATTCTTTTTTCTGATTTTAGTTATGCCACATATTTGTCTATTGAGCCTTAAATATCTTTCCTATGTTATCAAATATTTATTGAGTCTTTCATATGTGAACATAGCCAAACCCAGTCCCTATTATCTCAGACAAAAAGATTTAGTGGGTGGACAGAAAAATTAACAGGCAATTAAACGCTGGGGTAAATGCTCTTACAGAAAAGGTAGGATGTACTCTAGAAGCACCTTATTCTGGAGTGTGCTGGCAAGGTCAGAAAAGGCTTCCCAAGACAGTAAGAATCAGAAGACACTAGATACTTGCTATTCAAAATGTTGCTGATAAAATAGACAAATTCAGCCGGGCTCGGTGGCTCAGCCTGTAATCCCGCGCCTTGGGAGGCTGAGGTGAGTGGATTGCCTGAGCCCGCAGGTTTGAGACCCGCCTGGGCAACTTGGTGAGACCTCTTGTCTACAATAAATCAAAAACTAGCCAGACGTGGTAGCGTGCGCCTGTAGTTCCAGCTACTTGGAAGGCTTAGGTGGAAGGATTGCCGGAGCCCAGCAGGTCGAGGCTGCGGTGGCCGGGAGCGGCCACTGCACTCCAGGGTGGGCGACAGAGTGAGACTCCAACTCAAAAAAAATAGACAAATTCACAACCACACCTGGAAATTTCAATCTCTCGATAACTAATAGAACAAATGGACAGGAAATCAGCAAGGATGTAGTAAATTTGAACAAATGCCAGACACTGGGTACTGCTAAAGAAGAGAGAGAGGCCGGGCTCGGTGGCTCAGCCTGTAATCCCACACCTTTGGGAGGCTGAGGTGAGTGGATTGCCTGAGCCCGCGGGTTTGAGACCCGTCTGGGCAGCAAGACCTCATCTCTACAATAAATCAAAAATCAGCCGGGCGTGGTAGCGCATGCCTGTAATTCCAGCTACTTGGAAGGCTGAGGCGGAAGGATCGCTGGAGCCCAGCAGGTCGAGGCTGCGGTGGCTGAGAGCAGCCACTGCACTCCAGTCTTGACGACCGAGTGAGACTCCAACTCAAAAAGAAAATAAAACAAAAACAAAGAAGAGAGAGAGAGGGAGGGGAGATAAGAGGCATACAACCACCCATTGGGTACCGTGTTCACAGCCCCATAAAAAGTAGGAAAAAGGCAGGACTCGGTGGCTCAGCCTGTAATCCTAGCACTTTGGGAGGCCAAGCCGAGTGGATTGCTTGAGCCCATGGGTTGGAGACCAGCCCACACAACTTGGCGAGATCTCATCTCTACAATATATCAAAAATTAGCCGGGTGTAGTAGCATGCACCTGTAATTCCGGCTACTTGGAAGCTGAAGTGAAAGGATCGCTCAAGCCCAGGAGGTACACTGGGATGGCTATGAGCATGCCACTGCACTCCAGCCTGGGCCATGGAGTGAGACTCCAACTTTAAAAAAAAAAAGTGGGCAAAAGACATGAATAAACACTTCTCAAAAGAAGATATATGGGCAGCCAACAGACACACGAAAAAGTGCTCAGCCTCACTCATCATCAGAGAAATGCAAATCAAAACCACATTGAGATACCACCCAGCCTCAGTAAGAATGGTCATCATTAACAAAACAAACAACAGAAGCTGGCAAAGATGCGGAGAAAGAAACAATTCTACACTGCTGGTGGGAATACAAACAAGTTCAATCTCTTTAGAAAACAGTGTGGAGATTTCTAAAAGAACTAGACACTGACCTTCCATATGACCCACTAATCCCCCTACTGGGAATATACCTGGAGGAACTCAAATCATTCTACAAAAATATTCCTATGCACACATGTTTATTGTAGCACTATTCACAATAGCAAAAGCATGGAATCAAGTGCACTGCCCACCAAAAGTGGACTGGATAAAAAAAAATGTGGTGCATATACACAATGGAATATTATGCAGCCATAAAGAAGGACAAACATATGGACTTGGCAGCAACTTGGGTGGATTTAGAGTCTGTCATACTTAGTGATCTATCACAGAAACAAAGAACAGAGTAACCCATGTTCCCACTCACAAATGGATCCTGAACATTTACTGTAATACTGTAAGAAAGGGATTGGCAGTAGCAGGATACTGTGGGGGGTGGGGAGGACACAACATCAACAAGGGGACCTGATCTCAAACAAGGCAAAGTGGGGACAAAAGGGAGGCCCAAACTTTACCTCTATGATGAACACCTGTATACCTAATCCTGAATTGTACCCTACATTTTTTAATAAAATTAAATAAATAAACTAAAATAGAATAAAAAAGAATAGGCAAATACATAAAGATAGAAAGTAGATTAGTAGGTTCTTAGGGCTATGGAAACAAGGAGTAACAGGAAGTAATTGCAAAGTGGTAAGGAACTTCTTTTGGGGATAATAAAATGTGCTAAATTCATTGCGGTGCTGGTCACACAACTCTTTGAATAAACTAAAAGTCTTTAAATTGTACACTTTAAACGGATGAAGTGTATATGGTATCTAAATTATATCTTGGTAAGGCTGTTATTAAACTCAAAAAAAAAGAAAGAAAGAAAATCTTATGGTGCCAGAAAGGAACCAAATGCTCAGAAATTATGGAAACATGAAAAATAACCAAGTGCCAACCTCAAGGGCAATTTGAGAAACAAATAAATAATGATAGTAATAAATTATAGCCCACAGAATAGCAAAAACATTCATGAGTCCATAATCATAGGAATAAACAATTGGGTAAATAAATAAATGGAGGAATATGAAAGACTCTTTCTTATATTAGAACATCAATAACTAGGAAGGAATGATGAAATAGAAAATTACCATGTAACAAATGCAGGTTGAGTACTCCTTATTCAAAAAGTTTGTGACCAGAATTGTTTTGGAATTTGGATCTTTTTCCAGATTTTGGAATATTTGCATATACATAATGAGATAACTTGGGAATGGGACCCAAGTGTAAACTTTTATGGTTTTTGTTTTTTGTGGGTTTTTTTGAGTTGGAGTCTCACTCTGTCACCCAGACTGGAGTGCAGTGGCTGCTCCTGGCCACCGCAGCCTCCACCTGCTGGGCTCTCCAGCGATCCTTCCGCCTCAGCCTTCCAAGTAGCTGGAACTACAGGCGTGCGCTACCACGCCCGGCTAATTTTTTTTTTATTTATTGTAGAGATGAGGTCTCACCAAGTTGCCCAGGTGGGTCTCGTACCACGGGCTCAGGCAGTTCACTCACCTCAGCCTCCCAAAGCACGGGATTACAGGCTGAGCCACCGAGCCCGGCTAACTTTTATGTTTTATATGCACATAGCCTGCAGGTCACTTGATGCAATACTTTGAGTAATTTTGTACATAAAACAAAGTGTACATTGAGCCAACAGAAATCAAATGTGTCAGGTGTAGAATTTTCTACTGTAGCATTATGTCAATGCTCAAAATGTTTCAGATTTTGGGGCAACTCCCTTGGGTCCCTCCTGACCTGGGAGCTTTTCTGGCCTCTCAATAAATCCTACTTTCTAAAAAAAAAAAAAAAAGTTTCAGATCTTGAAGCATTTCAGATTTCAGAATTTTGGATCAACCTGTACCACAGTAATAACTGTGACATCAAGAACTTCAACAGGCAATAAAATTAGTGGGCAAAATTATGATGAGAAATAGAATATTTATATAGCCCTAAAGTATATCCTCACAAGATATTTTTAATTACAAAGGGGAAAAGAGTAACTTTACAGCAGGGAAACGTGAAAGACATCACCTTATCTAAATGTTTAAAGTTAACCTCACCAATACCAACCTCTGTGCTTTCTGATACAATGCACAGAGAAAGATAGAACATTACTCTTATGAACTACATTGTTTCCCCCAAAATTTATATATTGAAGTCCTAACCCCCATTACCTTAGATTGTGACTATCCTTGGAGAGAGGGTCTTTAAAGATGGAAATTAAAAAGAGGTCATTAAGGTGGGCCATAATCTAATCTGACAGGTAACCTTGTAAAAAGTGGAGATTGGAATAGACAGAGAGAACCAGAGATGCACATTGTTGTACCCAAATCCTGAATCCGAGAGACCACCAAAGAGCCAGCTCCAATGCAAATCACACGAGGGTCTTTATTCAGGCTCAAGTCTGGGCTCACAAACTGAAACCGACACAGCGGCTCGAGAATGAGAGCCCCGATTCAGTATAGCAAGCAGTTTTTATGCACAAGTACAGAGGGAGGGGCTGGGCGTGACTGGTTTTTCCTAGGTTTTGCAACATTAACCAATCAGAAGAGGTCATGACGTAGAAACCGAAGTCCGCAGACCTTGCATAGTTAGTCCCCGATCAGGTCCACAGTGATGTCAAGGGACAGGGGTACTTGAGATTGGTTCGTTTGTTTTTGGTTTTGTGCAGACTCCAGCTCAGTTGCCTGTGATTGACGGGAAACGGCTAAACGGGCAGAGTGAAAAGCCAGATAAGTTAGGTTTACACAGTCACTGTGCGTAAATTAACTTTGGCATGCGAGCAGGAGGTTTGAAACAACACAAAGCCCACCAGGAGAGTGGCTGGCACCACAGAGTCTACCATAATCTAAGCAAAGGAATGTCCGGAAGGGGCTTATTGCTTAACATTTACACCCCGTTGCAGAAGCAGAAGAAGCCAACATGGCAATTGGGATAAACAAAAGCTTAACAAAGTTCTAGTACAAACACTGCTTAAAGCATTGTATAATTTTACAATCACAGTCACTACCAGGCACCCGACATGTGCCTAGTCCTACGGGGTCTGAGGTAGGATTTAAAATACTAAGAATTCATAAAATATAGTGAACGTGAGGCAGGGATATATAAAATACAGTGAACGCTTCTTTTACAGCAAGTATAGCTTTTTGAGTCTCTTGGGTCTCTCACACATGTACAAAAAAAAAGCCAAAGAAGAGAGGTCTCAGAAGACATCAACCCTGCCAACACCTTGATCTTGGACTTCCAACCTACAAAACTGTGAGGAAATACATTTCTCTTGTTTAAGCCCCCTAGTCTGTGGTACCTTGTGTTGGCAGCCCTAGAAAATTAATAGAATTACTTATGAGGCATTCTTCTGGAACTGCATAATTTGAATTTAATCAAGAAGAAACATCAGCCAAACTAAATTTGAGGAGTATCTTACACAATAATTGGCCAGTACTCTTTAAAAGTGTTGAGGTTAGCCGGGCTCGGTGGCTCAGCCTGTAATCCCGCGCCTTTGGGAGGCTGAGGTGAGTGGATTGCCTGAGCCCACGGGTTCGAGACCCGCCTGGGCAGCGAGACCTCATCTCTACAATAAATAAAAAAATCAGCCGGGCGTGGTAGCGCATGCCTGTAATTCTGGCTACTCGGAAGGCTGAGGAGGAAGGATCGCCGGAGCCCAGCAGGTTGAGGCTGCGGTGGCCGGGAGTGGCCACTGCACTCCAGTCTGGGCAACACAGTGAGACTCTAACTAAAAAAAAAAAAAAAAAAACAACAACAACATAACAGCTAAAAAAAATAAGGACTCTTCATGGTAAATAATAATAATGGGAAAAGAGCAAGAATCAAAAAAAGTTTATGGAAAATTATATGTATGTAAAAATATCTCAGCACAGCAGATAGAAAGAAAATGCACAAAAGGTCTTAAAATCGTTCTCTTTTGCAGGGATGATGATGAGCACTTTGTTGCTCTGTGTCATCACAAGATTTTTCCAGGCTTCTCTCTTTCTTTATTTAATAACAGCTTTACTGAGATATAATTCATATACTCTATGATACTTACCCACTTAGAGTGAACAAGTCAAAGTTTTTTTTAAATTTATTCACAAACCTGTACATCTGTCACAGTTTTAGAAAAGTTTTATCGCCCCAAAAAGAAGCCCCTTACTGATGAGGAGTCACTTTCTATTACTCCCCAAATCTGAGCCCCAAAAACCCACGAATCTACTTTCTGTCTCCGTGGGTTCGCCTGGTCTAGGCATTTTACATAAGTGGAACTATACAATACATGGTCTTTCATGACGCTTCCTAGGCATTCACCCAAGCAAAATGAAGACATATATCCACAAAATGACTTATAATGACATGGGTATTCATAGCAACTTTATTGATACTAACCAAAATCTTGAAACAACCCAAATATCCATCAACAGATGAGTCAATAGACAACTGTAATACACCCATACTAGTGGACTAGCACTCAGCAGTAAAAAGGAATAAAGTCCTGAAACATACAATAACATATATATATATGTTACTGTATGTTTCAGGACTTTATATATATATACTATCCAGTAGTTTAAAATCTTTGGTCTACATTGGGATTGTCAACAGAAAGATAAGGAATGAAGAAATAAAGCTTTGTTAGAATTTGATGGAGAAAATTCAATTCTCTAAAATTCTAACAAGAATACCTCCAGAAAACGTTAGATATGGAGGTGTGGAGGGGACACAGTACTGGTAACCAGAGAGCCGAGTAACACAAAGATTTGCAGCACAAAAAAGCACAGAAAAGATTTATTTAGCCAGGCTCGGTGGCTCAGCCTATAATCCCTCACCTTTGGGAGGCTGAGGTGTGTAGATTGCCTGAGTCCGCGGGTTCGAGACCCGCCTGGGCAGCAAGACCTCATCTCTACAATAAATCAAAAAATCAGCCAGGCGTGGTAGCGCACACCTGTAATTCCAGCTATTCGGAAGGCTGAGGCGGAAGGATCACCGGAGCCCAGCAGGTCGAGGTTGCGGTGGCCGGGAGCGGCCACGGCACTCCAGTCTGGGCGACAGAGTGAGACTCCAACTCAAAAAAAAAAAGAAAAGAAAAGAAAGGCCAAATGGCCCAGAGACTGGCTATTTCATGGAAATGGAAAAGAGTCTTATCTAAAACTCCCCTTCTGAAGCTGATAGTTTACAAGTCTGCAGTTCCTGGAAACCATTTGTTCTTTGAAAAATCTGATTTTGCTGAGTACAACCTTGTAAGATTCCAAAGGAAGTATGTAATCACTCAACACGACCCCCCTCCCTTACCTAAACAAAGGTATAAGACCCCACATCTCCTGTTCTGGGGCGCTCGGTTTGGACACATTAGTTCCATTGAGCCCGCTGTGCTAGCCACTTCCTATAATAGTCTCGGTGTCACGATCTCTCTATTTTTCCTGCTACAAGATCTCTCTGTGGAATTTCTGTGGCATGCATTTCCAATTTCTCTTCCACAGAGACAAGTAAGTCATTGGTCATATCATTCATTGCCTTGGGTGAAAAAAAATACAAAGTAGAAATCCAAAGAGTTGTTGTAAATCCTCCTAACATTTTTTTCTGAACTTTAAGCCACACAAAGAAGAAGATGCAGAGGGTTAGTTGGCTAGAAATAGGACAGAAAAGAACTAGAAGGAAGTTCCTCTGGGCTGCAGGAAAGAGGAAAGAGGGGGGAAAGGTGATCTCTGAGGCCAGAAGTGGAGGAGAAAGAGGAGGAAGAGAAAGAGGAGGACATAACAGAGAAGTCTGTGTTCCAGCAGCAGTACCCAAGATGCTGCAGATCCTGAGAGAGATCAGGTCCAGGGGTACCTCAATGCAAATGGATGTGTAGGCAGGGTTGACTGAGTCCTATGTACCGAGCGTGAGATGAAAGTGGTAGAGGACCATCTAAAGAGCCGGAAAACATGAACATTCCAAAGATCCCCTGGGAGACTAGATGATCAAGGACAAAAACGTCTCCTCAGTGAGCCCCAAAACTATAACATGCAGCATGACTCTTGGGGACATGGGTTACAATTACCACCAACCTCTCGAGATGTGAACTCAAAATGAAAAAATGCCCTAAAAATAAAGGCACACTTCTTTCATGCCTTTGTAGACTGAGATTCATACTTTCTACATGAGTGCATAGTGTATATTAATGTTTACTCTAGAAAGAACCATTTATATTGCTCTCTTTTGGGGAGAGAGAAAGGATGTGAGGAGAGAGACATTTTCTACTTTTCAGTTTATCTTATGTCCCTTCCAATAAACATACGCCCATATTGGAATATCTAAATAAAAATCTGTAAACAGGAAAGTGGATTTTGAGCCCTTTTTGATACAATATGTATACATCTGTATTATAAAGGTCTGTTTTGTTTTGTTTTGTTTTTCCTTAAGTAAGCGTAATGCAGAACAGAGTGAAAATGTTAGGAGTTTGGATAGACGGCCTTATGTGGCTTGGCATCTTATAAAGCTCTTATGAAATTTTTTAAAATAACATACATTTTACTCCAGAATACATCCACCTTTGTTCAAATTTATAATTTCTTAAATTACTTTCTGATTAAATTGCTTAATTCTCTTCCAAACACAGAATCAGTTCTGCTGAGAATCCAGGTTAAAAAGAGGCTCAGCCCTTTCAGCCAGTGTCGCGCATGGAGCATTCTGAGACTTCTACCACCAGATGGCAGCAAATGCCCAGGGATGCTGGGAGCAGCCAAGGCCTCCTTTGCACACCTCGGAATAAACTTGAGGAACACTAGGGGGCCCTGAGGTCTCGCCACCTGTTAGGGGTGGGCAGGGGCTGGTTCCTAAAGCCTCTCCTGGCAGGGACAGTCCTCTTCATGCCTCCACAGGTACACACACTCCCACTGTCATTTACTTAGAGGCTCCTGTTACCTTCTGCACTAGTGTGGCTATTTTATTTTTTGTGTTTATTTTATTTATTTGAGAGAGAGAGAGAGAGTCTTGTTCTGTCACCCAGGCCGGAGTGCAGTGGCACAATCATGGCTCACTGCATCCTTGAACTCCTGGGCTCAAATAATTCTCCTGTCTCAGCCTCCCCAGTAGCTGGGACTACAGGTGTGCGCCACCATGCCGGGCTAATTTTTTATTTTTAAAAATTATTTTAGAAAAAATAAAATAAAATTTTAGAGACAAGGTTTCACTGGTCTCACACTCCTGACCTCAAGCAATCCTCTCACCTTCACCTTCCAAAGGGTTGGGGTTACAGGTATGAGTCACTGTGCCTGGCCCAGGTATGGCTATTTTAAACACACACACACACACACACACACACACACACACACACACACACCACCCAACACAAGATGTTCAAACTGAGAAAAGGACCCTGAACTACCAAATCTCAAAGTTCAGAAGGATCTCACATCTGCTCCCTACTTTCTGTTTTAAGCATAGAAGTGACTGGAGCATCTTAAATCAGTTTCAGTGGCAAGACTTATTAGCTCTCACTGCCAGCCAGGGCACCAATCTGTGGAGGCTGCACTCCACACATCCAGGAGCAGGAGGAAACCACAAGTGAAGAGCCAGCTCATGCCAGGTACTGCTATGTAACCTTATTCCCTTTTTCACTTCAGGACACAGGTTTTCAGTGTGGTTTGGCCACTTCTCCATTGTACAACTTCCTAGTGGTAGAAAAGTGATGCAAACCCATGTGTGTCTAATTCCAAACCCTATTCTTTCTACTGTCCTAGCATTTTCTACAATACTGGAAAGAGGAGTATTTCATTCTATGAAAAGAATTTAGTGTCACTTGCAATTTTTTTCCCTTTACAAATACGATCCGACCAGATTAAACAAATAATTTTGCCAAGTGCCAAACTGAAACTTTCCCACCAAAGACAGGCCCTAATTAAATGGAATGGAATGTGGAATTCTAGCCAGTGTGAATTCTCACAGGTATTGCATAAAATGCAGCCTCCTGTAATCCCAATATGCACCTAAAATGTCTTGTCACCACATACTTTTTTTTAAGTTTTATAAAAATTACCACACTTTCAAAAAGATTAATAAATAAAATAAACTATGCGTTCTTTGTTTGGCATTAGATGTTAAGTAGATCAGAATTCTTTTTCCATATATGTTGCTGCTGGCCACAGGGCCATTATCATCAGCAAAATGTGTTTAAGTTGTATTAATAAAAGAATAAAGTTCTAAACAATGGAGATGATCATATCAGTCTGCTCTACCCAGGCCATACCACTTCAGATGGTGCTAAGTTCTCATCATGACATGTTGAAGGTGGATTTTGTTTTCATTTGTTTGTTTGTTTTTTGAGTTTGAGTCTCCCTCATTTTCACCCAGGCTGAAGTGCAGTGGCACACTCATGACCACAGCAGCCTTAACCTGCCGGGCTTAGGCGATCCTTCCACCTCAGTCTTCCAAGTACCCAGATCTACAGAAGCATGCCACCACATCCGGCTAGTTTTTGTGATTTACTGTAGACATGAGGTCTCGCCAAGTTGCCCAGGCTGGTCTCGAGCTCCCAGGCTCAGGCAATCCCCTCGTCTCAGTCTCCCAAAGTGCTGGGATTACAGGCTGAGCTACCACACCCAGCCTAAAGAGCATTTTGTTAACCAGAGAAGAGAGATGAGGATGGTCAGAGGCTCCAAGGCAGATATCCCAGGGTCCTCAGCTGTTTCTCAGGCCACGGGCTAAACAAGAGATGATTTTAAAAGAACATAGCACCTGTACCCAAATGTGCAGAGGATGTTTTGTTCCTAGCTCTAATGATCAGATATGGACCTATGAATAGAAGATACTGAAGATACTCAGAGTTTACCTCACAGAAGAACAGTGTCGCACTCAGCACTGCCCCACAATAAAATAAGTGGCCTGGTGAGGGTATCAATAAATGTTTGAAGAACTGATAAGATCCATAAACAGAAACTTCTTTTATTTATATGATATGCCATGTCAGTTTCTAAGTGCACATTGAATGGTGTCTGAGATGGACTGTCTCTGCCTTCACAAAATAGACGAGAGAAAATAGGAAATTCTCCTTATAAAGTGTGAAATGTATTACAATACAACAACATATGAAGAAACCCATTAAAGGGGCATCTCATCCTGACAGAGTTATCAGAAAAGGATTCCCAGAGAAAGGTTACCTAATTTGAGACCTCGATAGTGAATAGGAGTTAATTGAATAAAAAAGATAGGAGAGAGGATCCCCCCCAAAGCAATGTTCCTTCCCAAACACAATTTCCTAAGACGTCCTTCAAATACAACACATTTATAGACACTAAGAAAAATACTCTATCAGTTACATACTGTTGCATAACATGCCACCTCAGTATTTTGTGATTTAAAACCACAACCATTTATTTGCTCATGATTCGGATTTGTGACTGAGTTCAAATAGAAACTTCTCGGCTTGTGGGGTTGCAGGCTTCAAATAGCCAAAGGATCAGGAACAAAATTTTGGGAAAAGATGCAACAAGAGAAGATTATCATCATACCTAACATTGTCCCACAATGCATTTGACTGCTTAAGAAATGATCGAGAAATAATGGCTGTATCCTATCAAGGACAAGATCATGAAGGCCTATGTATAAATGTAAGAGGTCACCCAGAGAAAAATTGTAATCAAAGGAGTTGGGCAGTGAGATATTTTTTCCTTGTAGATCTGAAATGTCATTTCACAGACACTGCATAAAGTAGCATCCAAATTACCTCGTTCCTGTGGATCTGGTCAAAATTTTAATTGCTTTTACTTTCTGTGCCCCCTGAGACTTGATCATCTGTGTGAATTCTGAATCCTTGGTCATATCAATTCATTCAAAGTGGGGAGAGGGTAGAAAAACATCAACACATTGCAAAGACGCCATCTGACTTTATAACAGACACTGTAACCAAAGACTCAGGACTATTTTGAGAGCAGATATGAAGGCAGATGGCTAACATCTAAGTCGGCACACATGATCCTTCTAACCCAAGTTGAATTTACACCGGACTTTCATTTTTCTAATTGTCCTCAATCAGGAAAAAGGCATTTTATTGCTAAAAGGCTGGAGAGAGAAAGAACTGAGACAACAGTTCTATAACTAATCAACTTTGGCAAAGTCAGGATGAAGGTGACTTAAACTGCCCAGGGTCACATGGACCAAATGATTTAAGCCACTATGAACATTTCCTCACATGTATGGTTGCTCTATGAGCTGGAACTAAACATGACTCACAATGAAATCATGGTCACCAGAGAACACATTATATGATTCCATTTATATGAAAGGTCTGTATAGGCAAATCTATAGAAACAGAAAGTATTCATAGATTTGGGCTTAGGAGTTGGGGCTGAGAGGTGGGAAGAATCGAGGGTAACTTCTAAAGGATACAGGATTGCTTTGGGGGATGATGAAATGTCCTCAAATTGATTGTGGTGATGGTTGCACAACTATGAATAAACTGGAAACTTTTGAACTGAACATTTTAACAGGGAGAATTGCATGCCATGTGAATTATAGCTCAATAAATCTATTCCAAAAATTAAGTTAAAGGGCAAACTTTCTTTTCATGCAAATCCTATCATTTGAAGGCTGACTGGCAACCATTCTCTAACCTAAACTTTGTGCTCAGAAAGTTTTTCAAAATCAAGGGGAGACATGTTCTCAAAGCAAAAATAAGTGTAATACATGTTTTCTGCTTCCTAATTGTGCTCCTTGCTTGTTTAACCCAAAGACAGCATCTACAAAAACACAGGTTAAGAATCTAATAATGCTCTATCAATGAATTTACATTATTCAATTAGCCACAATGCTGGCAGTAACTACACTTTTGTCTTGTTTTGTGGAGAGAAGCAGAGTCTCTTGAAGATGGAAGGAGCTAAGATAAGTAGGCTCAATACATTTTCTGTTTGATAAGTGAGACTGGAGCCAGTCAAGGTGGCTCACACCCGTAATTTCAGCACTTTGGGAGGCAAGGCAGGCAGATTGCTTAAGGTCAGGAGTTTAAAACTAGCCATGGCAACATAGTTGCCATCTCTCCAAAAAAAAAAAAATTACATAGGCATGGTGGCATGTGCCTATAGCCCCAGCTACTTGGGAGGCTGAGGTGGGACAACAGCGTGTGCCCAGAAGTTCAAGGCTGCAGTGAGTTATGATTGCACCACTGCAGTCCAGCCTGGATGAGAAAGCAAGACCTCGTCTCTTAAAAATATGTATATATAGGCCGGGTTCAGTGGCTCAGCCTGTAATCCCGCGCTTTGGGAGACTGAGGTGAGTGAATTGCCTGAGACTGCAGGTTCAAGACCCACCTGGGCAATTTGGCGAGACCTCATCTCTACAATAAATCAAAAAAATTAGCCGGGCATGGTAGTGCGCGCCTGTAGTTCCAGCTACTTGGAAGGCTGAAGTGGAAAGATCGCCGGAGCCCAACAGGTTGAGGCTGCAGTGGCCGGGAGCGGCCGCTGCACTCCAGTCTGGGCAACTGAGTGAGAATCCAACTCAAAATATATATATGTATGTATATATAGATGATAGATATACACACGCACACACACACATATACATAAATAGTGAGACTGAAATGCTATGTCCCTGGGCCTCAAGTTGACTATGGTTTGAAAGGAAGGAATCCTTCTGGGACACACAGATCTGGGACTAACTATGCGGCAGTGTGAATTCATCTCTCAAATCGTTTTACTGATAAAAACAAATTACCTCTCATGTTGTACAAGGCTCTAAAAAAATTAGACATCCAGCCAGTACTTGAACCCAGAGTCAGCAAGATGACAACCTACCAGGGAAGACTCCTCCCTGTTGGTTTGCATAAACAAAGATGAGCAGAGGCAATTATGAGCATATCGTGATTTTATTCGGTACTCTTCTTGATCAACATTAGGGAAGGGTTATTATTCCATTTATTTGCACATGAAGAAACTGTCTCATAAACATCAGAATCATATAATGGATAGGGCTTAGATTTTGTAGTCATACAGCTCTTAGTTCAAATGCCATTAATACTAATTATTAGCTCGTGAATTCTGGCAAGATTTTAAACCTTTCTCAGTCTCAGTTTCTCTATCTTTATAATGACAATAATAACACCTCTCCCATAAGCTGTGAGAACTACAGGAGGACTTATTATTCACACACATACACACACACACACACACACACACACACACACACACACACAGAGAATGCCTGGCCCCTTGAGAATTTACCAAGTGGTGTTTTGTTTTGTTTTGTTTTGTTTTGTTTTGTTTTGAGTTGGAGACTCACTCCATCGCCCAGGTTGGAGTGCAGTGGCACACTCATAGCCACCCTAGTGTTGACCTCCTGGGGCTCCAGCGATCCTTCTGCCTCAGCCTTCCAGGTAGCCAGAACTACAGGCGCACTACCACGCCCGGCTAATTTTTGATGTATTGTAGAGACGAGGTCTCTCCAAGTTGCCAGGGCTGGTCTCGAACCTGTGGACTCTGGCAATCCACTCGCCTCAGCCTCCCAAGTGCTGGGATTACAGGCTGAGCCACCAAGCCCGGCCTACCAAGTGGCTATTAAACTGTAGCCTCTCAAGTTAGACCATTTGGGTTAAATCTCCAGCTCTGCCATCTGCTAAAGGTCACAAATTTAAGAAGTTAGGTTCTTTTTTTTTTTTTTTTTTTTTTTGAGTTGGAGTCTCACTCGGTCACCCAGACTGGAATGCAGTGACCGCTCCCGGTCACCGCAGCCTCGCCTGCTGGGCTCCAGCGATCCTTCCGCCTCAGCCTTCCGAGTAGCCGGAATTACAGGCATGCGCTACCACGCCCGGCTGATTTTTTTATTTATTGTAGAGATGAGGTCTCGCTGCCCAGGCGGGTCTCGAACCCGCGGGCTCAGGCAATCCACTCACCTCAGCCTCCCAAAGGCGCGGGATTACAGGCTGAGCCACCGAGCCCAGCGAGGTTTAGCTTCTTTATGCTATGTTTCCTCATCTATAAAATAGGCCCAATGGGGATAATAGCAACTACCCCATAGGTCTGTGAGAGACTTAAAGGTAATGAAAGCATATAAAGTTCATAATAGTCAGTAAATGATAAAGATAAAGGTGATAATAATGGTGATAAGTATCTTACCCATGAAATTATTTGCTCAGGGTAACATAACAGGTAAAGATGAAGGACAGATTCCAATTCTAGGTCTTCTGACTTTAAATACTAATGTTTTTATCCCATTATTAGACAAGACCATAGGGTCAAGAGCAAGGGTATGAAATATTTGAGCTCCCAAGGGGTCTATGACGGTAGAAAGACTTTAGTAACTTTCAAGAAATGTGATTCTTCAAAAATAAATAAATAAGCTGGCTATGGTGGTGCACACCTGTAATCCCAGCTACTCTGGAGACTGAGGTGGAAGGATTGCCTGAGTCCAGGAGGTCAAAGCTGTAGTGACTGTGATGGTGCCACTGCACTATAGCCTGGGCGACAGAGTGAGACCTGGACTCAAAAAAAAAAAAAAAGGAGAAGAGAAGGAAATGCTTCCTAACTCATTCAATAAGACTAATATTATTACATTGTTACTACCAAAACAAACAAGATAGATATTAAAGAAAAAGAAAAGACTAATCTCCTTTATGAGGATAGATGCAAAAATCCTCAATGAATCACTAATAACATGAATCTAACATCATACAAAAATGATTATACACTACAACCAAGTGAGATTTATCCCAGGAACATAAGGTTGGTTCATCATACAAAAAATCAATGTAATACAACATGTCAATGCAATAAAAATTGAAAACCATATGACCATCTCAACAAATACAAAAAAAACCTGGCAAAATCCAACACCCTTTCATGATAAAAATACTCAACAAGTTACAAATAGAAGGAGATTTCCTCAATCAGATAAAGGGCATCTATGAAAAACCCACAGCTAATATCACAGATAATGATGAAAAGCTGAAAACTTTTCTCCCCTAGGATCAGGAATGAGATAAGAGTGTCCACTTCAGTCACTTCTTTACAACAGAATAGAATTAAGAGTTCAGAAATAAACCCACACATCTAGGATCAATCATTTTTCAACGAGGGTTGAAAATAATCAGTGAGGAAAATAATCTTTTCAACAAATTATGCTCTGACATCTGGATAGTCGCACATAAAAGAATGAAGTTGGACCCTTATCACATATCACATACAAAAATTAACTCAAAGTGAATCAAAGGCCTAAATATAAGAGCTAAAATCTAAAACCTTTACAAGAAAACATGGGACTGTGGACGGAGAAGGGTCCTGGGGGGAAGCGTTTGTCACCCACATGTTTGCCACCCACACGTTTGCAGACAAATCTGAGTCCCGGGCAGCAATCCATGAGGATGAGACTACCTGGAATACAGCGTGCCCTAAAAAGGTGTTACTTGCACTAGTGAACACTAAACCAGTTAAGTGGAGTGTCTGTACTTAAATACAGATAGTCCTTAAATGTCACTCAGCTCTCAATAAGGAATCTTACAAAGGAGGAACATTTCCACTTTGTACAAGACTATTCCTAGGTGCCAAAAGGATTCAGAGATTAACAAAATAGAATACTATTCCTCTCCTAGAAGCTTTCAACAGAACGTGAGATATAGACAATCTATATAAATACACAGAAAACTATAAAGCAGATTGTGACATAAAACAGCACAACAACAAAAAAATGAAGAAGAAGAAGAGGAAGAAGAAGAGGAGGAGGAGGAGGAAGAAGAAGAAGAGGAAGAGGAGGAGGAGGAGGAAGAAGAAGGAGGTGGAAGAGGAGGAGGAGGAGGAGGAGAAGGAGGAGAAAACATGGTAGTAAATTGCCATGACCTTGGGTCAGGTTTCTTAGATATGTCACCAAAGCTGTAGCAAACAAAGGAAAAATAAATAAATTGAACTTCACCAAAATTTAAAACTTTTGTGAATCAAAAGATACTAACAAGAAAGTGAAAAGACAACCCTGGTCAGGAGGGAACTTTTGCAAATCATATATCTGATAAAGGTCTAGTATTCGGAATATATGACTGTTTCTTACACCTCAACAATAAAAAGACAAATAACCACTTTTTAAACGGATAAAATATTTTAGTATTCTTCTTCCAAAGAAGATACTTAACTTTCCAATAAACACATAAAGAGATAAAAGATACTCAACATCTATAGTCATAGGGAAATACAAATCAAAACCATGAGATACCTTTTCACACCCTCTAGTATGGCTATAACTTAACAAAAAAAAAGAACAATAACAAGAGTTGGTGAAGATGTGTAGGAATTGGAACCTTCATACATTGCTGATAGGAATGTAAAATGATGCAATCATTATTAAATCAGTTTGGCAGTTCCTTAAAAACTTAAACATAGAGTTACCACATGCCCTAGTAATTCCACTTCTAGAAAAATAAAAACATATATTCACACAAAAACATTTACACTAATACTCGCAGTGGCATTATTCAAAAAGTAGAAAAAACTCGAATATCCATCAACTGATTAATGGATGAAGAAAATGTAGCCATATAATAAAGTACTATGTGGCAATAAAAAGGAATGAAGTACTGATACATGCTACACCAGGGATAAGCCTTGAAAACAGTAAAGAAAGCCAGACACATACACACACACACACACACACACACACACACAATATTGTATGAAGAGCTGAGAAGAGGGGAATGGAGATGACTGCTGATGGGGGGGGTCTATTTGGGGTGATAAAAATGCTCTGGAATTAGATGATAATATTTGCATAATCTAATCTTGTGAACACGCTAAAAACTACTCTGCCTTTCCCAGTCTGCGGTGGCTCATGCCTATAATCCCAGCACTTTGGGAGGCCAAGGTGAAAGGATTGCCTGAGCCCACAGTTTCGAGACCAGCCAGGGCAAATTGGCAAGATCTCATCTCTACAATAAAACACAAAAATTAGCCAGGCGTGTGAAAGGACAGGCTGAGAGTGGGAAATGCATTTTTTTTCTCTTCTTCCTAAAACTTAATACAATGATGAGAAAGTCGAAGCTATGCTTTTGGAGAAATGCACACTTTAAGTAAAATTAACTTTGCCAACTTTGTCTTTTCAGAAATTGACTTCCCGGTGCAGATATCAGAGGTATCTCATAGTGGCAATCAAGCTTGCCTAAAGTAAAGGGAATTTACAAGGCCTAAGACATCATGCATTGGGCAAGAACTGTAAAAGTCATGAAACTTGTAATTACAAAATTATAACCACTCAGAGGGAGAACAGGTGGGGATTCAATCTTCCAGTAGAATGGGTACTATCTACAGGGAAGCCAAGGATCCCCCAAAGCTACCCACTGGGAATGCCTAGGAGATAAGGGAAGGTGCACTCTCCATTAGGTCTAAGGAATGTCATTTGGGAAGGTGCAGGAGAATTAGAATCCTTCTCATGCCCTTCTCTAGGGGCTGTGATAATGTGGGTGGACATTAATGGGTCTCTGTGTCACAGGTTCTTCAAGACATCCACAGGTGGTCGATAATGAAGTCACAGCAGTCACGGCAGTCACGTGCAACATCTCCAAGAAAAGGATTTAAGCCAGGACTCTGGGGGACTACGAGAGGCCACACTCACCTGGAGTGTAGGCCCACTCCCTGTCTGTGGGGGATGAGGCTTTCTTAAATAAATCTTTTCTCCTCTCACCTCTATGTGTTGCAATTCTTTGAAATTCCTCGGATCTCTGGGTTGCCAGTGCACACCTCCAGCTTGCCAGCCCTGGCAGTGCTGCGCGCCTCCCTGCACCTCTCCACCCTCAACCTGTTCATCCGAACCCTAACAGCGTGGTGGCATGCATCTGTAGTTCCAGTTACTTGGAAGACTGAGGCACAAGGATCACCTAAGCCCAGCTGGTTGAGGCTGCAGTGGCTGTGAGCATGCCACTACACTCCAGCCTGGGCAATGGAGTGAGACTCCAACTCAAAATAAATAAATAAATAAAAAGGATGGTGCTGGCTGCTCTGTGGAAAATGTCCGGGAGAGGCAAAACTAAAGTCATACAGTTCAGAGAGGGACTTTTGGTAAAGTCCAAGAGAGTGCTGATGGTGGTGGCCATGTGGACGGAGAAAGGCAGGTGGTGAGGAAGAAGCAGCTGGGGCTAAATTCCCAACCTGCCTCTCCTTAGCAATGAACCTTGGGCAACAACTTCACAGCATCACTGTGAGGAATAAATAAGTGAATCAATGTTTATTACTATACCATTATTATTACTATTCCAGACATGTTCTGGAAGTCAACCTGGGAGTATGGGAAGTAAGAGTAAGACAGATCAAGGATGACTCTTGGATTTCTGGCTTAAGAAATTGTGTAGAAAAGTCAGAAGTGACTCAGCAATGAGCATGTGAGGTCTTGGACTAGGTGAGAGGAGGGCACACCTGGGATCTGTGGATGGAACATGTTCGGGCCCTCACACCTCAGCCCTGGCTGGCTCTGGGGCCCAGTCCTCACCCCATCGACAGGGCAGGGTAGATCTGCATAGCCAGCCAGAAAGGGCAGAACTGATTGCCTGTGCTCACACGTGTTAATGAGGAAGACAACTGCACCCAGCCCTTGTCTCCCACACACTAGGACCATGAAGCAGAGAAGATAATGCACCTGAGCCCTATAGGTCAAGGCTGCAGTAGCCATGTGTTCCACTGCACTCCAGCCTGGGAGACAGAGCGAGACTCTGACTCAAAAAAAAAAAATCATTTATTAAATTTCTTACACTCTATGAAAAAGATATCTGCACATGCATGTTTATTGCAGCATCATTCACAATAGCAAAAACATGGAACCAACCATGCTGCCCATCAAAAGAGAACTGGATTTTTAAAAATGTGGTACATACACCCAATGAAATATTACACAGCCATAAAGAAGGACAAAATCATGAACTTCACAGCAACTTGCATGGACTTAGAGTCTATAATACTGAGTGATCTATCACAGAAACAAAGAACTGAGTATCACATGTTCTCACTCATAAGTGGACCTTGAAAAATTATCATAATACTATAAGGAAAGGATTGTCAGCTGGGTGTGGTGGCTCATGCCTATAATCCCAGTACTTTGGGAGGATGAAGCAAGAGGATTGCCTGACCCCACAGGTTCGAGACCAGCCTGGGCAATTTGGTAAGACCTTATCTCTACAATATATCAAAAAATTAGCCAGGCGTGGTGGCACGTACCTGTAGTTCCAGCTACTTGGAAGGCTGAGGTGGAAGGATCACCTGAGTCCAGCAGGGCAAGGCTGCAGTGGCCATGAGCGTGTCACTGTACTCCAGCCTGGGCAACAGAGTGAGACTTCAACTCAAAGAAAAGAAAAGAAAAGGATTGTCAGTAGTGGGAAATTGCCAGGGCAGAGTGTGGGGGGGTGGCGGGATTGGCAGTAGGGGGATTCTGCCGGGAGCCTGGGTACACCTCATCAACAAGGATACTAGCATAATGATATGTAGGATACTTAACTCCGAATTGTGCCTCACATCTTTAAAATAAAAAAAAATTAAAAATTAATTTCTTACAATTATCACTTGGGGCAGGTGAGTACACATTTTCTGAGTAATTTCACATGCACAAAAAAGTGTTTGGAGGCACTCTGTGAGCAGTGGGAGAGGTCTCCAGAGGGGCCACTAGCCGGAGACCAGTATGTTCTGTGGGGGCTCAAGAGATGCTCTCTGACCCTGAGGAGGGACAGAGACTTAATAGCAAGCTACTCATACACACAACACCATGTCTACACAGGCACCTCACACATACTCGCTCCTGACACAATTTATACAAACATTTATGTAGTGGATACTGTGGAGTACTGCTCAGATGCTCTGCCACACACACACACACTCACCCCTCATCTCCTTTCCACTAAAGCACTCACTTTAGCAGGCAAAGTCACTCAGTGGGAGGGAATGATAGGGGATTTTGTGGGGAGGGAAAGTCACTACAGGAAAATAACAGCCAGGCTTCCTACCCCCATAAAAGACAACTCTGCCAGGCCATTCCAGGTTCAGGACCTTTATTACTGATGCAGCTCAGCTTCTCTCTACCCAATCTTGCTTCTTCATTCCTCAGAGGTAGTAATCATCAGAGCTTGCCCCATAGTGTGAGTCTGTACAGAGCACTCCCTCTCAGTCTTCTGGCCCTGGGGAAGACTGCACTTTTCTTTCTGAAGTCTGAAAGTTGACTAGTAGAACCTATCCTATACCCTGGGCTTAGAAGCCCCAAGGTGATTTTTGTACAGGCCTCCAAAACAGCTCAGAGCTAGGCACAGATCAGGGAGTCCTCTTAGGTGTCTGCATTTGGTGTTGAATGATCCAAGGAGCCTTACCCTTCATCTGTGCTTTTGTTTCTAGTCTCAAACAAGAAGTTTGCTATGTGACTTTCAGCAATACTTTTCTTTTTTGGCATCAAATTTTCCACATATATAGTAGGAAGTCTGGAGTTTGGGACACAAGTTTCCTATCTCAGACCTCAGGCTGGTGGGACATGGACTAGATCTATACTGCTCAAAATGTGGTACACTGGTCAGTATTGTCCTCACTTGGGAACTTGTCAGAAATACAGAATCACATCCTCCCCACCCCACCCATGCTGAATCAGAATCTGCCATTCCACAAGAGCTCAGGGTGATTCACAGCAGGGGAATCACAGTTCCAAAGTGCTAAAAGCATTCAGTTTCTAGACAACTTACTCCACAATTTCAGTAGGGTTAAGGCGGGAGGGTGAGGCTTTTGAGAGGAGTTACTTATTTGGAGCAAAGCTTTGTCTGTGTTGGTCCCTGGTGAGCAGATAGCTCAGCTCCAGGCAGCTTTCATAACTCCAGAAAAATTTTCAGCTATGATAAGGGCAATTTTATTTATTTATTTTTGAGTTGGAGTCTCACTCTGTCACCCAGACTGGAGTGCAGTGGCCACTCCCAGCCACCACAGCCTCTACCTGCTAGGCTCCGGCAATCCTTCCGCCTCAGCCTTCCAAGTAGCCGGAATTACAGGTAAGCGCACCACGCCCGGCTGATTTTTTTATTTATTGTAGAGATGAGGTTTTGCTGCCCAGGAGGGTCTTGAACCCGCAGGCTCAGGCAATCCACTCACCTCAGCCTCCCAAAGGCATGGGATTACAGGCTGAGCCATTGAGCCCGGCTGATAAGAGCAATTTTAAAACAGCAATACAAATAATAATGGAGTTTTAAGTATGATGAAAAAGGACTTCTCTGTGACTCAGGACCCCATTCACTATGAGACATTCCTCACCCCTTCTCAACTCCAACCAGTTCTCCCAGGAGAATCTAATCCACCTAGAGCTCTGAGAGTAGTCATTTCTGAGTTCATTCTGCTTTCTCTGGGTCTGACCAGGGGCCAGCAGGAAATAGGAGAGAAACCAGAGAGGCTCCAGACATAGCAGAATAGGGCACAGAGTGTAGTAAGTACTAAATACTAAGATGAAATCTGGTGCCTTGAATGCCTGACCCCAAAGGTTGTTAACAAATGCCAGGGTTTCAGTTACATTCATGCTGCTCCCTGCACAGAAAGCCAATCACTGAGACAACCTGTATTGCCAGGAATTAAGACTTTTTATTTGGATGATATCAGCCAAGGAAAATGGAGGATTATCACAAATCCTTCTCCCTGTCCCACTGACATCAGAGGTTTATACAGTGAACCAGGAATGTAGAAAACAGTAACTAGGGAGGGGTAAGGATGAGAAGTTGGCAAACAGGGAGGGTCTGGCATCTCATTGTCTTGATGTGGTGATCTGGTAAGTTTCAGTTTCCTGATACTTTAGGTCTGAAGGCAGGTTTCCTGAGAAAGGAACCCATATAATACAAATGTAAGTGTCAAGCTTTAAGACAAGGAGGGTCAATTACTATGTTTATTCAAAAAGAAACTGTAACCATTAGTTCTATGGGGAAGTTGGGCCAGTTTCAGAAGGGGAAGGAAGTACAAAGAGCTCTATGCCAGTGTGCTTATAGTGAGACAAGATTAACCATTGTTCATTAAATATGTACAAAATGTTATTTTACATATCTGTACATACAGTATATACAGTCTAATCTAGTCTTTCTAGAGGTAAAAGAGGTTGCCCATGTGTGAGGAAAATGAAGTCCGTCAGGCTTTCTCACCTGGTCAGAACAAGATAGCACTCCCTTAGAACTTGGTCCACTGGAACAAGATAGCGCTCCCTTATGACTAAGCATTTTTATTTTTATTTTTTTAATCAATATTTTTTATTATGATTTTGTGGGGTACAGTTAAGGGTTAGGTGTACAATTATGTTTCATTCAGGCACCCTGTTGATAAGAGGTGTTTCCCCATCCCCAGACAGATATTTGCGACTGTTAATCCCATCCCCCTCCCCCCCCATGTAACTTATTAAATACAACTATGTGCTCATGATCTGACTGCAAGCCACTATTGTGTAGTTCTCTTTAAAAACAGACCTGATTAGCCGGGCATGGTAGCGTACACCTGTAGTTCCAGCTACTTGGAAGGCTGAGGCGGAAGGATCGCCGGAGCCCAGCAGGTTGATGCTGAGATGGCCGTGAGTGTGCCACTGCCCTCCAGTCTGGGTGACAGAGTGAGATGCCAACTCAAAGTAAAATAAAATAAAATATTAAAAAGAAGTGGAATTGTTAAACCATCTCTATGAACAGTATACTGTTTGAACTTCATTCATTGGGTTGGGAGGTGGGAGAGAAGAAATTGCAAAAGGTGTTTTGCTAATGCCTACTAGAAAATTTCAGCTTATCCACTGTCCTACATGTTATATGCATTTCATTTAACTTTTACTGTACTATATCTATTGTGTAAATACTGGACAAATGAGTCCTAATTTTCCAATATCAGTCTCTAGATGTTAAACAGTTGCAATGTATGACAAAAGTAGAGTTAATAAACTAACACATTGTGTACACTTGTGTTAAAATTCATAGAAAAGCTGTCTTCTGAAAAGAACTTTTGGATATGAAATGATAATATCACATCTAAGTGACACTTAGTGTGCCTATATCCACTGAGTTGGTGGTAGAGAGGAGTTGGAAGACAAAAATAATTCTAGACCAGAATGTTGCTATTTATAACATGCTTTCATGTTATATATGAGTAGTTTATTCAGCATTATTGTGTATATAGCAGGCAAACTTAAGTCCTTATTTGAAAGGTAGTAAATAAAATATTTTGTAGATATCATTTTGTTAAAATTCATATGAAATATTGTATTTTGGAAATTAAGTCATCAAACCACTTCTCTGAGTGATAGCAGCAGGCTTCGAGAGGATCGTCTCAGCAAGAGAAACAGTGTTCCCCAATGCACTGCCACAGTGCACTGCCACAGCTGACTCCTTAGGAAGTTGGAAGACTCTTCCCAAGAGAAGCAATCCTTGACCCATATCCAGGATCAGGCTCTTGACTCTGCTGCAGGAAAAAATTCAAACATGAGTCACAGAAAATAAAGGAAAGAGCTTTTATTTAAACCAAAAGTACACGAACTCAAGAGAGGGGAGTGCAAGTGATCTTCAAGAGGGAAAGACACTGGTGGATAGGGTATGCTGGCTTTTATCCAGTCTTTTTTTTTGTATGTGTGTCAGGCTCACGTGAGTTACAAGACACAGAAGTTTCTTAACCTTCAACTCAGCAATTTTACATCCCACCTGCCCCCCATTGCCTAAGCTATCTAGCCTGCTTCATATCCCCCTCAGATATTTCTAGCCCTTTATTCATAAAGGGTGTTGAGGGACAACGGTCTGTCTTCTATAACTACTTCATGCTGATTTATGGGTATTTTCCCTGCTTATTTGAGTTACAAAAACCTCTGATTATCTGATCTAAGAGTTCCATAGGGATGGGGATTTCAGGGATAGATCTGAGCCTGGGAGTGGTTGAAATACTTCCATGACCATCATATACATATATATATATATATATATATTTTTTTTTTTTTTTTTTTTTTTTTTTTTGAGTTGGAGTCTCACTCAGTCGCCCAGACTGGAGTGCAGTGGCCGTTCCCGGCCACCGCAGCCTCGACCTGCTGGGCTCTGGCGATCCTTCCGCCTCAGCCTTCCAAGTAGCCGAAATTACAGGCATGTGCTACCACGCCCGGCTGATTTTTTTGATTTACTATAGAGATGAGGTCTCGCTGCCCAGGCAGGTCTCGAACCCGCGGGCTCAGGCAATCCACTCACCTCAGCCTCCCAAAGGCGCGGGATTACAGGCTGAGCCACCAAGCCCAGCTCCATGACCATCATCTTGACATGGCACTGTTGTAACCTAGAAGACACAAACTTCACAAGCAAATTAAGTATGCATGGGCCAAACATTAAAAGCAACAGAATGGCACAAGAGAGGGATTAACAGTCACGGGGCACTGCTAGGGGAAGGATAGGAGGGAGGAGGGTTAGGGGAATATGACAACACAAAGGGTACCTGGTCCACTACCAGGAGGAGTGAGGGCCAGCTAAAAGTCCAAGCTTTACCTACATGCAGCCTACTTATGTAGTTAATCCTCACTTGTATTCCACATCTCTATAATAAAATAAATGAAAAAACAAAAAGAAATAGGATGACTACTAATGGGCCTAGACATGATTTAAAAAACAGGTGACAATTGGGAAGGCATTTTAAATAGCTGACCAGATATAATTAGGTTTGGTGTCTTGGTTGTATCTATGCAGCCCTGTAGCTTCTGCATATATTTTTTTAATGTTAACTTCAACTTATCCATAATTATTTATGTAAGTGCTGCAAGTTTTATTATTAACAGCACAAACACCATGTTGCTCTGCCAATAATGTAAGGCCAGTTTATTGTCAAGGGTACATTTACCAAAGAGTCTAGGGATTTCCAGATAATATTTAATGTTTGGTGCATGCTAATGTAGAGCATCTATGGCTTGGGTTAGATTTCTCGAGGGTTACTCATGATATTAAAAAAACCCATCCTCAAGGTACTTTTAATCCTATGCTTCACCCACTCCTGCTAGGATGAGTCCAGTTACTTTTGTTTCATTGATGAGGGATGTTCTAGATGGTAGTAGCTATTCCTTTTGGTCCCATGAGCCCTATTGTACACTCACCTTGTGCTTGCACACTGTTAATTCTGGAGTATGCACTGGCCTTAAGGAATGTTTGGAAAGTTGAAAAAGAATTTCCTTTACAAGGTAGTTTGCTTTCTCCAGGGCCACATTTCAAAGTTCTATATCAGTGTATTTTACAAAGTTCATTCTTTAGAACACCCCATACATAATTTTCCTTCAATTGTTTCTAACCCAATCACATAGAAGATTCCTTTCATAAACTTCTTTTAATAAACTTTATATGACTTACTCAGACCATCTACGATATGTTTAGACTCCCTGCTCTGTCCTATACTTCGTTTTTCTTTTTCTTTTTTTTTTTGAGTTGGAGTCTTACTCTGTCGCCCAGACTAGAGTGCAGTGGCCGCTCCCGGCCACCGCAGCCTCGACCTGCTGGGCTCCGGTGATCCTTCCACCTCAGCCTTCCGAGTAGCCGGAATTACAGGTACGCGCTACCACGCCCGGCTGATTTTTTGATTTATTGTAGAGATGAGGTCTCGCCTGCCCAGGCGGGTCTCAAACCCGCGGGCTCAGGCAATCCACTCACCTCAGCCTCCCAAAAGTGCGGGATTACATGCTGAGCCACCGAGCCCGGGTTCCTTTTTCTTTTTCTTTTTTTTTTTTTCTTTTGAGTTGGAGTCTCACTCTGTCACCCAGGCTGGAGTGCAATGGCATGCTCACAGCTACTGCAGCCTCGACATGCTAGGCTCAGGCAATCCTTCTGCCTCAGCCTTCCCAGTAGCTGGAATTATAGGTATGTGCCACCATGCCTGGCTACTTTATTTATTTATTTATTTATTTATTTATTTATTGTAGAGATGAGGTCTCACCAAGTTGCCCAGTCTGGTCTAGAACCTGTGGGTTCAGGCAATTCCCTCACCTCGGGCTCCCAAAGTGCTGGGATTACAGGCGTGAGCCACTGCGCCAGGCCCATCTTTTTCTTATTAAACACACCTTACCTTACGTTTTGGCATACTTTATAGACAGAATTATATGTTAATCCAAAATATTAACTCTTATACCTTTAAATTTTATTTAAAACATAGGAAGCATATAATCTTGAATTTCCTGTCACCTATCAGTGTTTCATAGATAAAATTGATCTTTTATTTTTTTTTTTTGAGTTGGAGTCTCACTCTGTCACCCAGGCTGGAGTGCAGTGGCACACTCACAGCCACCGAAACCTCAACCTGCTGGGCTCAGGTGATCCTTCCACCTCAGCCTTCCAAGTAGCTAGAAATACAGGCACATGCCACCACACCCAGCTAATTTTTTGATTTATTGTAGAGATGAGGTCTCGTCAAGTTGCCCAGGCTGGTCTTAAATCCATGGTGTCAGGCAATTCTCTCACCTCGCCCTCCCAAAGTGCTGGGATTATAGGTATGAGCCACTGCACCTGGCTAGATCTTATAATCATTAAAAAAAGCTTCCCTACAACATGCAAACATATATATATATATATTTTTTTTTTTTTTATTGTAGAGACGTGGTCTCCCCAAGTTGCCCAGATTGTTCTCATACCCCTGGCTCAGGCAATCCTCACCAGAGTCCAGCTCCAGCCAGGTTCAGGGTACCCCAAAGGTGGAGATGGCGTCGGTGATTGGGGGGAGGAAGAAAGAGAGAAAGAGAGAGAGAAAGAAAGAGACTGGACCTCTGTCTAGTGCAGAAGCCTCATGCAAACATATTTATGTTCAGAAATTTGTTCCTGTTTTCTCTTATTTAAAAATGTATTCATTATTTAATTTAGGATTTCAAATGGCACAAAAATTATTTATAGATATTTACCCTATTTACTTTTACCTATTTATTTCTAGTGGTTTACCAAGATGATTTATGTGAACTGAGATATTAGACAAAGTTAGTCATCATTCCAAGTTATCATTTAATTACTTTATATAATAACTACATGTCAGGCAAGTATCATAGAAGCTAAAGTTAAATTTCAAAAGACAGTCATTCTCATCAAACCAAAAATTTTAGACTAGTCCAATATACCAAAAGATTGCTAAGTCATGTGAACTTGAAAAGCATTTTGTCTTATTTGCTTAATTTATGAGTATTTCTCTCTTTCTTTCTTTTTTTTTAAGTTGGAATCTCACTCTGTCGCCCAGGCTGGAGTACAGTGGTACACTCACGGCCACTACAGGCTCAACCTGCCAGACTCAGGTGATCCTTCCTCCTCTGTCTTCCAAGTAGTTGAAACTGCAGGCATGTGCCACCACGTCTGGCTAATATTTTGATTGTAGAGACGAGGTCTTGCCAAGTTGTCCAGGCTGTTCTCAAACCCCTGGGCTCAAACAATCCTCTCACCTCCACCTCCCAAAGTGCTGGGATTACAGACATGAGCCACCCCACTCAACCATATGAGTCTTTATTTCTTTACAAGTCAATTTGATGTAACCTCAGGAAGAATGAGCATTGCCACCAAGGAGAGGATCCTGGATCTACCTCTGAGGTGCAGGGTGTCTCCAAGAGTAGTCAAAAAATTTCGTCCCAGCAAAGGGGAGGGATATTCTGGCATGACTATAAATATGTGAGTTACTAAATCGTTCCCCATGTTGTAGCTAAGAGGTAAAGTGTTTTAATTTTGGAAAGCTGTCAACACCCATGAGTATAGCTTTTGGAGAACAAGGGTCCAGAGTGACTATCAAGAACAGAGTAAGTTTCCCCTCAATTCCGCTTCTTCAATTAAGAAATCAACATCCTTACCTGCTACATCAAGCATCACCCAAGCTTCCTCAGTTGTGATGACTGTGTCTTTAGTGGGAGCCATCAGGAACCTCGGACCCCTTCAGTCCTCAGTTATAGCTATCATGGCCTCAGGAGTCCTCATCCAGTGGCCTTTCCGCTTGCAGTGAGAATAGGGTGCAGGTGGGCCACCCCAACAGGGACAATTTTTATTCCAGTGTCCCAGCTTCCCATATCTAAAGCACTTGTCACCATTAACCAGTTTGTTATTAGTATAGATGGGCTTTCAGCCAGCCTGACCTCTTAGATGACCCTGAGGTTGCAGGGCAGTGCAAACACCGGCTGCTATCATTTGGGCCTGTTGCCCATCCCTTCTTTTTTTTTTTTTTTTTTTTTTTGAGTTGGAGTCTCACTCTGTCACCCAGACTGGAGTGTAGTGGCCGCTCCCGGCCACGGCAGCCTCGACCTGCTGGGCTCCGGCGATCCTTCTGCCTCAGCCTTCCGAGTAGCCGGAATTACAGGCATATGCTACCACGCCCAGCTGATTTTTTGATTTATTGTAGAGATGAGGTCTCGCTGCCCAGGCGGGTCTCGAACTCGTGGGCTCAGGCAATTCACTCACCTCAGCCTCCCAAAGGCGCAGAATTACAGGCTGAGCCACCGAGCCCGGCTACCCCATCCCTTCTTTTATACGCTTGGTCCTTTCAAACTCCTCAGCTCTTTCTCAGTTGTTGACTACCCTAAAAACCATATCCAACATCTGCTTCAAAGGAGTTTGGGGTCTTGTTGTTAATTGTTGAAAACTTTTGTAAATATCAGAGACTGATTAGCTCACTAAAGTGGGTGCCAACACAATTTGATGTTCTGTGGTACTGGAGTCATAGTTGGTATACCTTCTAACACACCACACAACTCACCAAAAAGCAATAATATCCACAGTGCAAAAAAGAGAAAAATCAACCGGCAGGGTTAGTACTAACTAGATTTGCCTGGATCATGGCACAAACCACAAGCAGGTTCTGGATATAACAGGGAAGGTGAGTAATGGGAATTCAGGAGTTCTGTGCTCTTGCCATAAACTTGAAAGGCCCCCTAGGCCTTGTGGAACTCTAGTCCCTCAAAGGAAACAGTGGTGCTCTGCCAAAACCCACATGGAACAGTGCAGGAAAAAAAGCCCTGAATAGCTCCAGCCTCCACTTCTCAGGAACTCAACCTTACCAGCAGGCTGCTTTCTAGCCAGCCTGGGAGAGAATGGACCCCTAGGGCAAATTCCACTGGTGCAGGCTGTTCTCTGCTAGAGCAGGATACCATGAGAACCCTGGAGGCTGGTTACACTTTGGCAGACTGAATGCAGATTGCCTAAACTAAGGTGGGGGAGCTGGGTGGGACCTGTTCCCATAGCAAACTTTCACTATCTGCGTAAACTCATTTGTGTAGCCTCTGCATAACACAGCAGTGTAACCACAGTGGCTAGGGACTCCCTCCCAATCCCACCTGGGGTAGCCAATTATGCACACAGTTAAAGCAACTTGATTGCTTTTCCCCCACCCCAACAGAAGGCTCAAGACAGACAGAGATCTTGGGTAGTCCCCACAGCTGCTTGTATCTGAAAATATGTTACTCCAGTCAAAGTCCTGGTAAAATAACCAGTGTCTCCAATTGTGTCCTGTTATAAAAAGGAAATAGATTCTTACTGAACTGATGCAAATGATCGTATTTCCATAAACTAAGAATTCTCACAGTTTCTGAATTCCAAAGAAATCATGTAGAGAGAAAAAAAGCCTCAAATTTTGTTTGCAAGCATATACTCTACTCAATTGTTAAAAGCTATAAATAGCTCAAAAGAAGAAAAAAGGTTTTGTTGATTCTGAAAACCAAAACAAAAAGAATTCACAATGTTTCAAACAAAAAGGTCGTAAATATTTCAGCCCTCCATTTAGGAGTCCATGCAATTAACTCCTGTTCTGCTTAGTAGTGGGCCAGCAATTCCTGTGAACACATTTGCTCTCTAAGGAGAATCCTGGAAGTTTTCTCTCTAGTCCTATGGCACAATCTCCAAAGTTATCAGAGATCTGTATTCAAGAGCCCTTTTTATGAACTCCTCTAATAAAGCAGGTTTTGGACCGTAGCTGATTCTAAACTTATTTTTGGAATAAAGTAAAATAATAATCGTGGCTGCTTAGGACTGCCATAGTTAAAGACACAACTGACAAAGAAATTTGGTTATTTCTGTGGCATACAACAATTTAACATAATAATTATTTCTAATAACATATACTAATAAATATCAGAATTTTAGGAATGGCATACAATTTTGAAACACATATTAATAACACATTTATATAAATATAACCTAAAGAAAGTTAAATACCACTTAATATTTGACAATGCTCTTGTATAATTTTAACATGCCAAATAAATCTACTGTGCCTCTTTTGGACTTCAAGATACCTAATATCTAAGAAATGTTTGACGTCAAAAAGACTGAATTTAGAACTTGAAATTTAGCTTTTGGAAAGTCTGTCAAATATCAAAGATGAAACACTTGACATCAGAAAAATGAAGCAAAACTCAATGTAAAATAGTCATTGATTTAGCCAAAGTGATAATTCAGAGAACTCAAAAAAGCAAAAACTTTTACTCTCTGATAGACATGAGACTCAGTTTCCCAAACAATAAAACCCAATAAAGATAGCATAAAGTCAACTAAATCCGTCCCTCTCCCTTCCCTTTTTCCCTGCAGTTTATTCTAAAGATAAATAAAAAAAGATAAATAAAAATATTCTATCTCTTATTAATATTGCATGAAAATTTTGTTCAGAAGAGAAAACCAAATTTTACCTTTGTAAAATTTTTTTTGAGTCAGAGTCTCACTCTGTCACCCAGGCTGGAGTGCAGTGGCATACTCACAGCCATCACTGCCTCAACTTGCTGGACTCAAGCAATCCTTTCACCTTAGACTTCCAAGTAGCTGGAACTAAAGGTGTGTGCCACCATGCATGGCTAATTTTCCTTGGTTTATTGTAGAGATGAAGTCTCGCCAACTTGTCCAAGCTGTTCTTGAACCCTTGGGCTCAGGCAATCCTCTCCCCTTGGCCTCCCAAAGTGCTGGGATTATAGGCATAAGCCACCGTACCCAGCCTGTATAGTATATTATTAATGTTAACTGCAACGAAACCCTACAAACAATCTATCCAATTTCAATCAGTTTAATCATAAGGCAAAACTTCCACAAGCCTTTTATAACCTTTTATAATTTTCTATTAAAGAGTAGATCAATGTGCCAAGAAAATCTTGTTATTCCAACACAGGGGTCTAGGTGCTGGACTTGCATCAGTGTGCTTTTGATATTAATGTTTAATTTATGGAAAAACTCTGACTGAATTTTATCCCTCAAAATTAGCTCTTACAATCTCATGCACCCACCTTCTGCAATAGTCCCTGGGCTTACAGGATATAATAACTTGAATTTCTGTCCCTGTGTCTCACAAAGGCAGTTCATTTGTATTGTTACCTTCTCCTGGGTCTGAAGACGAGGACTTGTCTGGTGAGATTTAATAGAACTGGAGCCTTTTTTAGATCCAGGAGTCAAAGTCCTGTAACTTAACAGCACAAGGATTAGTTAGAAGGATGTTTATCAAAGATATCAAAAGGCCCAGATCATTTGAAACAGAATCACAGGTCACTGTAAAATGATAGGTATTTAACCAAAGTGATCATCAAAAAACTTTTAAAACAATACAGAAAACTACATGGATGTAAAAACCTAAATTAGTTTAAATTTGTTTTCCTAAGCAATAAAAAATGATGATGACATAGGAATTACCTTGATATAGCATATAATGTTTCTTAGGCCATTTACCAAAAGGCAAAGAAAGACCTTCTGTGGTGTGATTGTTTTTCTTATGAAAAGTCCATTTAGATAACCTGAAAGTCAAATCTGATGAGAAAGATACTGGAATTAATCAGACACAGGAAGATGTGTCCAGGGTCATGAATAAGAAATTAGAAGACTAATACCTTGAACAGGGACATAAATGGCTGTTAGTAACAGCATGAGAAGTTTTCCAGTTGCATGGAACAATTTAGACATATCAAGAAAAGTCAAGAGTACAGAATCAAGTTAAACTAGACTTTCAAGATAAACAGTTCAGTATCAGGCCACAACAGCAGTTAGAACGGGGAAAAAAATTATAGAAACTGATGAAGAAGTTGAAGGGGGAAGTTATCACCTCAGGCCCTTTCACAGGAGAAAAGCCAAAAGCAGCAAGACACATCAAAGTTGCACTTCTGAGATATGAACAGAATCAAAATCAAAACCTCTTGTACGGCCAGTCACGTGGCTCACGCCTATAATCCCAGCACTTTGGAAGGCGGAGGCGAGAGGATTACCTGAGTCCAGAGATTCGAGACCATCCAGGGCAATTTGGCAAGATCTCGTCTCTACAATAAATCAAAACAATTAGCCAGACATGGTGGTGTGTGCCTGTAGTTCCAGCTACTTGGAAGGCTGAGGCAGAAGGATTGTCTGAGCCCAGCAGGTTGAGGCTGCGGTGGCTGTGAACATTCCACTGTACTCCGACCTGGGCAACAGAGTGAGACTCTGACTAAAAAGAAACAAAACCTCTTGTACAAAATTTTTTTTCATACAAAATCATTCTATTTTACTTAAAACCTTCCTAATCAAAAACACATCTTCATATCCATAATTATTTCACATCTCTCTCCTCTACTTACTGGTTCCTTTCTTTCTTGTTTCATAAATAATCCTTTCAAGTTCATGATTTGAATCAACCTTTAGATAACTTCTAATTAGAAAAAATTATTCTTTTCTCAATAAGGACACATCTTCTTTGGCATATCTTATACACAGAATTATATGTTAACTAGAATTCTTTTTCTTAGTAGTCTTAAATTTTGGTGAAAAGCCTAGAAAGCAAGAAATCCTTAACTGTCAATTATAGATTAGTATCTTATAGGTGAGAACATCTCACAACTCTTCTTTTTTAGTTAGAGTCTCATATGTTTCCTTATATCACAACCCTTTCTTAATTGGAAATGACCCAGATATCTAATGAGTATCCAAAATAATTTCAATATTTTAAAGTACACAAAGGGTTCACCTATAGCATTTACCCACATTTATATTTCATTCATTTTTAGGAGGATAGCTAGATTACCAATGAGAACTAAGATATTAGACAAAGTTATTCTTTATTTCCTTGTTAACCATTTTTAAATCCTATGCATGTTAGAAGTTCACCTACGTAAGAACTTGAAATACATGGTTATTTTCTCCAATAACTCAGAAGATTATCTGTTTTTAATAACTAGCAATATTAAGCTAATCTTATTTACCAAAAAAACACACAAAGATCATTTTGTTCTTGGTTGTGTTTACAGTCTTTTAACTATTTGTGCCAAACCTTGACATCTTAAAATATCGGTCGGGCTCAGTGGCTCAGCCTATAATCCCAGCATTTTGGGAGGCCAAGGCGAGTGGATTGCCTGAGCCCACACATTCAAGACCAGACCAGGCAACTTGGTGAGACCTCGTTTCTACAATACATCAGAAAATTAGCCAGGCATGGTAGCGTGCACCTGTAGTTCTGACTACTTGGAAGGCCGAGGTGGAAGAATAGCCGGAGCCCAGGAGGTCGACGCTGGGGTGGCCGTTGAGTGTGCCATTGCACTCCAGCCTGGGCAACAGAATGAGACTCCAACTCAAAAAAAAAAAAAAAAAAAAAAAATCTAGCAGGGACAAATATAAAAACCAGAAAAAAAGTATGCTAACAATTCTGAAGGCATTTCTATTTTTATTTTACCAATAATCTTAAAGTCAGCTTGATTTTTTAAAGATTTAAGTCACCTGAACTTGAAAAACACTTGGGCTTGCTACTTAATCTATGAGCTCTCTTGTATGTATAAGCCAATTTGGTACCCTATATACACAACATAAATGTACAGACACATAAACACACCTAAATATATATACACACACATAAACAAAGATAAGTTTGTATTGCCATGAGAAAGCAATACAAACTCACCAGTTTGCAAACATGTTCACCTGGCTAAACTTGGTTTGCCCCAATAGGTAATACAATGGAGGCTGTGAATCAAAATTTGGGGTAAAGCAGTTTCCATAATAGTCTGATTTTTTTTCTTTTCTTCTTTTTTTTTTTTTTTTGATAGTTTGATTTTCTTTTTTAATTTTTTATTTTAAAGATGTGGGGTACAATTCGGGGTTAGGTATACAAATGTTCATTATGCAGGTACCCTTGTTGATGAGGTGTGCCCCCCCCCCC
>NW_007255960.1:206770-208342 GCF_000164805.1 Carlito syrichta | reverse complement strand
CATAGTTTGGTTTTTTTGTTTTTGTTTTTGTTTTTGAATTGGAGTCTCACTTCATCACCCAGAGTGGAGTTCAGTGGCCGCTTCCGGCCACCACAGCCTCGACCTGCTGGGCTCCGGTCATCCTTCCGCCCAGCCTTCCAAGTAGCTGGAACTACAGGCGCGTGCTACCATGCCGGGCTAATTTTTTATTTATTATAGAGATGAGGTCTCGCCAAGTTGCCCAGGCGGATCTTGAACCCGCGGGCTCAGGCAATCCATTCAACCTCAGCCTCCCAAAAGCACGTGATTACAGGCTGAGCCACTCAGCCCGGCTCATAGTTTGATTTTTAAAAGTCAAAACCCCCCCACATTTCAAAGAATACTGGGGTAAAATAGTAAAATACCCCAAATTTTGATTCACAGCCTCCATTGTATTACCTATTGGGGCAAACCAAGTTTAGCCAGCCTCCATTGTATTACCTATTGGGGCAAACCAAGTTTAGCCAGTTTGCAAACTGGTGAGTTTGTATTGCTTGAAGATCATGTACTAACCAGGCCTGACCCTGCTTAGAACAGCAGCATAAAAGCCTGGATTCATAGAACTCCATTCAGTAGCAAAATTAATCCAATTATAATATAAAACTACAATTCACAGACCCATGGAGAGTCCAGATTCCAACCTCTCCAGACTCCAAAGAACGCTGAGACCAAACTACATTACAAAAGAATATTATTTTCCTTTGTTCCATTGGTTCATAATTATATACAGGCCAACTTGGAAGAATGCACCCAAGAAAACTGCATTCTGCGACTGAATTCTGATCTCCCATTCTGATACACACACACACACACAACACACAACACACACAGGTATACAAACAAATATATTATCAAAATATAATCCATTGCATTAGTGATCAACAAGTCCCAGGAGTCTTCAAACTGAAATGGTCTAGCCTGGGCAACATTGCAAGACCCTGTCTCTATAAAAAAAATTTTTTTTTAATTAGACAGGCATGGTGGGCATGTGCCTGCAGCCCCAGCTACTTGATAGGCTGAGGCAGAAGGATCACCTGAGCCCAGGAGGTCGCAGCTGCAGTGAGCTGTGATTGCATCACTGCATTCCAGCCTGGGTGACAGAGTGAGACCCTGGCTCAGAAAAAAAGGAAGAAGTAGCTGAGTGCTTTCTTTAGTTGAATGGTCTTGTTCAACCTTCAAACAGAAACTCCTTTGGAGTTCCACAGATTGAGAAGAGCAGATCCTGCTGTCTGATATCCACACTAACTTGCCCAGGTACACAAACAATTACTAACAAGCCCTCCAAGAGTGTCCAAACTGAAACAGTCAGTGTGCTTTCCGGAATCTCAGTCAGTTGGGTTTGTGCAACCTTCAAAGGCAACTTCCTTTGGAGTACCCCACATTGAGAGAGCAAGATTCTGCTGTCTGGTACCCACAAAAGACTCAGCCCCTTGCAGATGTCAAATTTCTTTTTTGTTGTTGTTTTTGTTGTTTTTGTTTTTTGGAGTCGGAGTCTCACTCTGTCGCCTAGGCTGGAGTGCAATGGCCGCTCCTGGCCACCGCAGCCTCGACCTG
>NW_007255960.1:204142-206689 GCF_000164805.1 Carlito syrichta | reverse complement strand
TCAGCCTTCCGAGTAGCCGGAATTACAGGCATGCGCTACCACGCCCGGCTGATTTTTTGATTTATTGTAGAGATGAAGTCTCACCAAGTTGCCCAGGCAGGTCTCGAACCCACGGGCTCAGCAATCCGCTCACCTTAGCCTCCCAAAGGCACGGGATTACAGGCTGAGCCACCAAGCCCGGCTGATGTCAAATTTCAAATGCTGTTTCCCCTAGGCAATCAGAAACATGACTGAGGGGCAGCAACTTCAGTGCTGGAGAGAGAGACTGAAATCCACTTCTGGCCAAAAAGGGCCACGCAGCTGCTAGGAGGGTAACTGAAACTCTCCTGCTCAGCAACAACAGAGCCATGAGCAATGGATTCCCCGCCAGAGAACCAAAATCACTTACTGAACACCAAGGGTTCAGCCAGTGGTCCTGTTACTTGTCACACAGAAAGCCAGTTATTGAGACAACAAATATTGCCAGGGAAGGAGGATTGTTGTTGAATTATATCAGCCAAGGAGAACAGGAAATTGTCTCAAACTCGGATCCCATACCACAGAAGTCAAAAGTTTATATAGTGGAGCAGGAATGTAAAAGGGAATAGGGAAGGATCAGGAAAAGGAGTTGATAACAGGAATTAGGGAGGGGTAGGGAAGATAAGTTGGTAAACAAGAATTGGGGAGGGGTCTGGCATTTCATTGTCTGGATATGTTGCTCTGGCGTGTTTCAGTTCCTTGACAGTACAGGCCTGAATGTAGGTTTCCTGAGAAAGGAACTCAGATAAGACAAATGTTTTGGGCATAGTGGTTGATATGAGTTGAAATGTGTCCCCCAAAAAGTTCTAACCTGGGGTACCTGTTAATGTGATTTATTTGGAAATAGGGTCTTTGCAGTTATAATCAGGTTAAGATGAGGCCATTAAAAATGCACCCTAACCCAATGTGATTGGTGCTCTTAAAAAAAGAGAAGAGACACAGAGATCGAGAGGGAGAAAACACTATGCGATGTCAGAGGCAGAGATTAGAGCCAAGCATCTACAAGCACAGGAATGCCAAGGATTGCAGCCAATTGCCAGAATCTAGGAGAGGCATGAAACAGATTCTCTCTGGGATTCCATAATGCATAAACCCTGCCAATATCTTGATTTGGGACCTCTGGCCTTCAGAACTGAGAAATAATAAATATCTGTTGCTTTAAACGACCTGATTTGTGGTGCTTTGTTACAGCAGGCTGAGCAAACTAATACAGTGGTGGAATCCCAAGTCACGGCCTACGGGAGCACAAGTCAAGGTTAGATAGAAGGTATGAGCCTGAGACAGTAAATTGGAGCTGGACTGGAAGGATTTAGAATGTGATCCTAGGTAGGGGTCTGGACTTTATTATTCAGGCAGTATGGAACCATAGTGAGATAAATTAAATTGATAAGGGACACAGTTCTATCTGGTTTTTATCGAAGAGTTTCAGAGAAATAGCCCAAGTGTAGGGTAGATTTGTTTGACTTGTGGACTTGTCTCAAATTCGTTTGCATTTTCTTTTAAAACCTGTTCACTCCCTTCTATAAGGTTTTGACATACCCTAGTTGGTCATTAATAGCCATGGGCTATAGTATGTTTATTAAATCAGGCCTTGCTTTTAGACATAATCTGCTAATCTCATTTAATCCTCACAACGCCCCCTCCCCAGTAAAATACGTATGCTATCCCCCATAATAGGGGTAAGGAAACATTCAGAAAGGTGACAAGGCTTGCACTTAGGGAAACAATCCGGCAGACAGTTTAGGGTTGAAAGGAAGGCCACCTTGGGCCTCAATGGCTGTAAAGCATTAGGCAAGATACCTCACCTCCGTCAGCCTACAATTGTCCCATCTTTCAAACTAGCATAATAGCAGTCACCTCTTTGGTTCGGCAGAATTAAATGAATGAAGGGTGCAAGCGTCCTGCGCAGGTAGGCGGTGATAAACTGAATTGTCATCGTCTCCCGGGACCTCCCCGGAGGCCTCGCTGCTCAGTCCCCCAGCCGCCAGGGGACGCTGTGACGCGGCTCGGGCCTAGCACGCGGCCACGCTAGCCCCGCCCAGGGAAGTCGTTGTCCTCGCCTTCTGCAGGAGCCCGCGCGCCTCAGTGTCTGCGCCTGCTTGCCCTCCGCTTGGTCCTGCAGCTACCACTGCCCTCCTGCCGTCCACCATGGCCCTGCTGCATTCTGGTCGCGTCTTCTCCGGAATCGCCTCCGCCTTCCACCCAGGCCTCGCCGCCGCAGTCTCCGCTAGAGCCAGGTAAGCCAAGGAAGACGGAGATGAATCCTGGACGACGGCCTTGCGCCCCAGGACATCTGCCCCTCCCCGCCCCAAAACTCACACAGACACCACTCCTCCGAGAGCCCCCTCGGCTTTCCTTCCTGGAGGCTAAAGATTGAGCGTCTGTGCCTCACAGTGACCCCTCAGGATGCCAGTTTCCTCCCTCCCCGCAGGAGCGCGAGTCAGCGCGATCCCTCGGGGAAGGAAGTGTGGCCTTCTGCGGCTCCCGGACTTTCATTCAAGGTCGGGGGCGGGGGATGAGGGGAGCACG
>NW_007255960.1:195535-203759 GCF_000164805.1 Carlito syrichta | reverse complement strand
TTTTTTTTTTTTTTTTTAGTGTTAAACCCTTAGGAGGTCCGGTTGTGGTGAAGTTATCAGTCTTCCTCTCCATCTCATTCTACTTTCTCATTCAGTAAATATTTCTTAGATTTCGTAACCCCAGTTTCTCAGAGCCAGGCACTGGACCAGATGCTGGCAGTACAGCAGTGAACAAAACCGAGGGAAGGACAGTGATAAATTACTATTGCCCACAACATGCCAAATAAGTAATTTCGTCTTGTGATGTGTAGTACGGAGGGAAAGTAAATAGTATGGAAAGAGCTCTAGTAATGATTTCCTAGTGGAGACCAGAGTCAGCCAATTAATTCACTCAAGAAGCCAATCTGGGTCGGTCTCCTTAAGTATTACCTAATAAGAAACCAAGTTTTAAAAAAACCCCAAGAAAGCATTAACCACAGAGCGTTCCTTGGCCTTTTTTTAGAATGTGTGCCCTATGTCTTTAAGTCAGCGGAACACTGTCTTTTCCAAAGCCTCATAGTCCTGCAGTACAGTTTTGTCCAGGCTTTCAGACTTTATTCTCCTGATTTGGCTCCGTGACCCACTGTCAATGTGTGCTCTTTAAACCTGCCTACCTAGTAGGTCAGAATTAGGCAGGAGCTGTTCATGCAGCAAATTTGGAAAACAGAAAGGAGTGTGTAAAATCGTGGGCAAGAGAAATTGTTTTTAACCATTGTGGTAATCTTAAAATAATACCTTGTTTTGAGGATTTTGCTGGGTGGCCTGAAGCTCTAAAAGTGCTGGTGAAAGTCCTTTGGGATTAGGGTTAGGGTTAGTCATTCTTTCAGTTTGAGATCCTGACTCATTTTTCTGTACTGTCTTTTCCTCATTAGAATGTAAGTTCTATGAGAGCAGAAGCCTTACCTACTTTATTCACTGTTCTTTCTCAGCACTTAAAACAGTGATTGGCATGTCTTTCAGACTGAAGATTTTTATTTTAAGCCATAATTTTTTAACATTGCAACAAAAACAAATACAGTGTGGTACTTTAATGTTTTATCTTAGATCAAAATCTAAACAGGCTGGTCCGAGTGCAGTGACATTTATAACTAATTGATCACAATCAGGTACAGTTTTCTTTGTTCCTTCTCTACTCCACTGCTTCACTTGACTAGCCTCTAAAAAAAGAAGCCAGGACCAGGCTCAGTGGCTCAGCCTGTAATCCCAGCACTTTGGAAGGCTGAGGTGAGAGGATTGCCTGAGCCCATGGGTTCAAAACCAGCCTGGGCAACTCATCTGTACAATAAATCAAAAAATTAGCCGGGTGTGGTGGTGCACACCTATTGTTCCAGCTACATGGAAGGCTGAGGCTGAAGGATCACCTGAGCCCAGCAGATCAAGGCTGCAGTGCACTCCAGACTGGTCGACAGAGTGAGACTCCAACTCAAAAAAAAAAGATGGAAATACATATAGGAGAGCCATAATGCTGCAAAATAAAGTCTTAAAATATTTGAGCACCTGATGTTGAGGAATTGCTCTTTGGATTTAAGCAAGGATATATGATTGGGTGATAGAACCAGCTGTCATCTCTGGCCATGAGTGTTACTGGTTCAGAGAAGGCAATCAGAACCTTCGTTCCTTCTATTGTGGAAATTATCTTTACCTAGAACTAAGTGGTAAAAGTAGAAGAAATTTAAAATAAGCTTAATCCGTCGAAGTTTCTTTTAAACAGTTCATTTTGTTTGCTTGTTTGGGGTTTGTTTTGTTTTGTTTTGTTTTGTTTTGTTATAGTTAGAGTCTCATTCTATCGCCCAGGCTGGAGTGCAGTGGCACACTCACGACCACCACAGCCTTGACCTGCTGGGTTCAGGTGATCCTTCCACCTCAACCTTCCAAGTAGCTGAAACTACAGGTATGCGCCATCATGCCCAGCTAATTTAGGTATAGATTAGGTCTTGCCATGTTGCCCACGCTGGTCTCAAACCCCTGGGCTCAGGCAATCCTCTCACCTCAGCCTCCCAAAGTGCTGGAATTAAAGGCGTGAACCACCACACCTGGCTTTAAACAGTTCATTTTAATACAATAAAACCGTAGTTCTAGATATGCTGAGGAATTGAGGATTTATTCAACGAAATATTTGCGTCATTTAAATGAAATTCTTTCTAAATTCCTGTGTGATTTATAGCTGCACTTTTAAAACACTGATCAGGCCTGGCACCATCGCTCATGCCTATAATTGCAGCACTTTGGGAGGCTGAGACAGGAGAATCACATGAGCTTCTCAGGAGTTCAAGACAAGCCTGGGCAACATAGGGAGACTTTGTCTCTACAAAAAAGACAAAAATGAGCCAGGTGTGGTGGTCCATGCCTATAGTCCCAGCTACTCAAGAGGCTGACGCAGAACGATCTCTTAAGCCCAGGAGGCCAAGGCTGCAGTAAGCCGGAATTTCCGCGTTGCACTCCAGCCTTGGCAACAGAGTGAGACCCTGTCTCAAAAAAATAAATTATAATTTTTTTCTTGACCTGTACTGTAAAAGTGTAGTGACATGAGATCAGATATAGTCATAGGTCAATGAAGAAAAAATTCTAATGTATTTTGATTTATAATTATTTGGTTTTAGTTATTTAATTTTGATTATTTAATTATTTTATTTTATTGTTTTGAGGCAGGGTCTTGCTCTGTCACCCAGACTGGAGTGCAGTGACACGATCATAGCTCTTGCAACCTCGACCTCCTGGGCTTGGGATTCCCCCACTGGGCCTCCTGAGTAGTTAGGACTACAGTTGCATGCCACTACACCCAGCTAATTTATTTTATTTTGTTGTAGACACAGGGTGGCCAAGACTGATCTCGAACTCTTAGCCTCAAGCAATCCTCCCATCTCAGCCTTTCAAAGAACTGGGATTACAGGTGTGAGCCACCAAGCCCAGCCTGATTATTTAATTTTTAGTGAAATAACTGAAGGATTGTCACAAGACTTCTTAGAAAGGCAGTACAATAACTGTCAGTTAGAAGATCACAATTGTGGTATTGTCTCTGCCATTTTCTAGTTCTGTGATCATGGGTAAGCTAATTAACTTGTCTTCTCATTTTAAAATAAGAAGAATGTGGAAAAGCTGTTTAAAAACTGTAAAGTACTAAGAAGGCTTAAGCCTGGGGGAAATTACAAGGCATTTCCATTGGAAAGGCTTATCTGAATACTTTGTACCTGACATCTTTTGGATTGGTAGTCAATATTGCTCAATGTTTGAGGCTTTGTGCTTATATCCAAAGTGCATTGATAGGAATCACTTTGTAGGCCATAGGTTATCAGCATTAAATTTGTCCCCAGAACACTCTTGTTTTCATTTACTACAATTCCTTATAAAACATTAGAGTTAGCGGTTTCTTTTGCCCATGCCACCTCTGGCATGTCTCCCTTTCCTTTTCTCTCTTCTTTCTCTAATAAACTTTGTTTGAAAATGTTAAAAAAAAAAATCAGAATAAATCTTTACCAGTTTAAGAAATGGAAGAATGAAAAGCATAGAGAAAAGCATGTTGGAACATGATTAGTAATGTAAGGCTAAGCAAATTGAGTGTCCCTGCTCCTATATTTTGATTGTATAAAAATTCAGTATCTTGAAATTGCTTTCAGAATTCTTCAGAGATATACCAGAAGACTCAAGGCTATAGTTTTTGAGAAAATTTCTGTGCTTAATGTTTTAAAGCACTTGACAACTAAGTTTATTTTCACACTTTTTAACAAGAATGCCTTCTATCTTTGTAGTTGGGAGCCAAGGGCAGTGACTCTGTCATTGTTGATTGAGAGCCTTGGAGACAAACTAGCATCTCATTTTTTTACCTTAGGCTGGACTCATATAATCCTCCTAAATCAGCCTCCTGCATAGCTGGGACTACAGGCACAGGCCACTGCACCCAGCCAGACCATCTTTTTAAAAATGAAAATTGCTTTCTAAAAGTGTTCTCTTTTATAATCTAGTATGTCCTTGACATTCAAAGTATTCTTCTCACTCAGCAGTTAATGACAGTGATAGAGATAGGCAGGTGGTGGCTACATGTTTTCAGAATCTGAACTGTGGTTAAGATATAAGGAAAGCTTTCTTCGGGGCCAGTTCAGAAGGTGCTTCAAGGTATCTGTGTTTCTTACTATTGCTTAGGTACTAGGAACAACCAAGCAGTCTAGAGCTACACAACAAAAAAATAAGACAGATTTTGAGTCCTGGCACTACATCTAGTAAGGGGGGAGGTGATAATGATAATGTCTCCTAATCTCTAGAAAAAACTAAGTACACAGTAATACTTATAAACCATAAAAGATCTGCATTTGGTAAATACTCTTATGGCTCCTTGAATTCTTTTAAATACTGGCATCACCAGACTCACAGGAGGATGCAGGGTGGTTACAAATAAAAGTGTAATAGTAATTTAGTAACAATGGTATCAGCTAGTATCAAGCACTTTGCCAAGCTCTGTTTTTTTCCATCCTTATACCAACTTTATGAGATAGGTTCTATATGTCCCCATTTCACAGATGAGGAAATTTGAGACTTAGAGAAGTTAATCCATGCACTTATGTGCACACAGCTGGCAGAAGGCTGAGCTGTTATTTGAATCCATGCAGTTTGCCTAGTGCTGAAATTGCCCAAGGCAAGCTATTAAAAGAACCCATTAAAAGAAGTAAGAGCCTGGGAAACTTTAAAAAACAAACCAAAAAAAGGAATAATCTGTCCTTAAATAACAGAATAAGCTGTACACCGTAATTAGTTAAAACTTGAGAATCGGGCAGTTTTTAATTTGTCCAGGGGCATGAATTCAACTGTACTGTCATCCATTGTGCCGCCTAGAGGTGTGTTATGAGTGCTGACTAGCCACAAATTCAGTAAGAGAACCTTAGTAGAAAAAGAAATTGTAATGAAATAATTCATGAGGCTGGGCTCAGTGGCTTAGCCTGTAATCCCATCACTTTGGGAGGCCAAGGGAAGTGGATTGCCTGAGTCCACAGGTTTGAGACCAGCCCAGGCAACTTGGTGAGACCTCGTCTCTACGATGATAGATATTAAAAAAAAAAATTCGCCGGTCGTGGTAGCACACGCCTGTAGTTCAAGCTACTTGAAAGGCTGAGGCAGAAGGATTGCCGGAGTATAGCAGATTGTGCCACTGCACTCCAGCCTGGGTGACTGAGTGAGACTCTGACTCAAAAAAAAAAGAAAAGAAATAATTCATGAGCCCTTCTACATGGTGGGCACAGAAACATTCACTGTGCTGTGTGAACATTTCATCGATTGAGATTAGATCAGTGATTACTAAAATAACTTGGCTGATATCACCCAAGTGATTTGGAGCCGTCTTTGGCTTTTGCTTCCTGCTGCAACAACACCCAGCTCTTTCTCACTCTTAGCTGTTTTTCTTAAGCTTCTACTTGGAATGTCATGTTCCTCCTCCTTTCATCCTTAGCGCTCAACTTGTAAGTCACATCCTCCTGGAAACCTTCCTAACCTTAGGCAGTATTTTCCTCCCCTGCCCCAAGTCCCATTAGATCCTTTCTTCAAGCCTAACAAAGATAATATCCTAGCCGGGCTTGGTGGCTCAGCCTGTAATCCCACACCTTTGGGAGGCTGAGGTGAGTGGATTGCCTGAGCCCGCGGGTTCGAGGCCCGCCTGGGCAGTGAGACCTCATCTCTACAATAAATCAAAAAATCAGCCAGGTGTGGTAGTGTATGCCTGTAATTCTGGCTATTCGGAAGGCTGAGGTGGAAGGATTGCCGGATCCCAGCAGGTCGAGGCTGCGGTGACTGGGAGCGGCCACTGCACTCCAGTCTGGGCGACCGAGTGAGACTCCAACTCAAAATAAATAAAATTAAAAGCTAAGGCTGGGCATGGTGGCTTATGCTCGTAATCCCAGCACTTTGGGAGGCCGAAGCAAGAGGTTGCCTGAGCACAGGGGTTTTAGACCAGCCTGGGCAAGTTGGTGAGCTCTCATCTCTACATTAATTCCCCAAAAAAAGAAAAATTAGCGGAGTGTGATGGTACATGCCTTTGGTTCCAGCTACTTGGAAAGCTGAGGCTGGAGAATCACCTGAGCTCAGAAGGTTGAAGCTGCAGTAGCTAGTAGTGGGCAACTGCATCTAACCTGGGCAACAGAGTGAGACTCTGAGTCAGGAAAAAAATCTATTAACCCTTTGTACCCAGAGGCATCTTGCAGATCACCTACCAGCAACTCAGTCTCTCTTTTTCACGAAATAAAAAAGCAAATCATTTTCTATTAATTAGTATAGTATTGGAACAAATTATTTTATTGTAATGACATTTGACTTATAGTGCAATTTTGGACATTGAGGAACTTATTTATGACAAATTAAAATTTTATATCATATTTTTCTTTATATTTTTCTAGCTTGTGGTAATGTGTGAAAGTCACCAACATGCATTGCAGGTTCATTGATACAATAGTAATTCATTTGACATCTTCCATCTGATATTTTTCTGTTTGAGCAGACAATGTAGTTTCCTTCCTCCCACATTAATAAGATGAAATTTATTGTCCAGTCTGTTGTTCGAGGACAGTGTGGAAGGATGTACTCGTGATTCCTGAAAACCACTTCTCAACTGATCCATCAGAAATCTAATAAATTTCAAGTGGGACATGGGTTTTTCATTGTTTTTGAATGGAAAACTTTAAGAAAATATACATTTTTGAAAACTTTGCACTTGCATAAGTTTGTCCTGTATAATCAGCAACCTCTTTATGTCCCCTGAGAGGGGACATCCAAGTGCAAAAGGTTAATAAAAGAGTAAAAATAGGCCTGGCTTGGTGGCCCAGCCTGTAATCCCAGCACTTTGGGAGGCCGAATTGAGTGGATTGCCTGAGCCCGCGGATTCGAGACCAACCCAGGAAACTTGGCGAGATCTTATCGCTACAGTGAATAAAAAATTAGCCAGGTGTGGTAGCACATGCCTGTAGTTCTGAATAGCTACATAAAAGGCTGAGGCGGAAGGGTCACCTGAGCCCAGCAGGTCAACGCTAAGTATGCGACTGCACTCCAGCCTGGGCAACTGAGACTCCAACTAAAAAAAAAAAAAAAGTAAAAATATATAATTACTGTTGAAATGAAAGGTTTGTCAGAATAATTCAGTTTAGTTTAACATAATTTACGTTTCTCATCATTTTAAACATATAAGTAATGTTAACTTATTTTATTAATAAACCAGTTTGAGTTTAGGAAAAAAAACCCACATAGAATAAAATGTATTTTCTGTTATACTTAATGTGAATAAATAAAAGACGTAGCATCTAAGTTACCAAAGCTTTACCTTACCTTTGTGAACTTGAATTCCTAAAACGTTTCTGAGTTTTATTATTTAAGAAAAATGAAATTTAAGTTCTAGGATGTTGAAAGAATTAGGAATTTGGTTTCCCATTTACTGGAAATTCTAGGAAAGTTCAATTGCTGTAAGTGCATATTTATGTCTGTAACACAATCACAACAGAGCACCTTTAATTTGAGGCTTTTTGTTTGTTTTTGTTTTTGTTTTTTTGAGTTGGAGTCTCACTCTGTCGCCCAGACTGGAGTGCAGTGCCACTGCAGCCTCGACCTGCTGGGTTCCGGTAATCCTTCTGCCTCAACTTTCCAAGTAGCTGGAACTACAGGCGTGCGCTACCACGCTCGGCTAATTTTTTTATTTTTATTGTCGAGATGAGGTCTCGCCAAGTTGCCCAGGCAGGTCTGGAACCCACGGGCTCAGGCAATCCACTCACCTCAGCCTCCCAAAGCACGGGATTACAGGCTGAACCACTGAGCCCGGCTTTTGTTTGTTTTTGAAAGCGGGATTTATTGAGAGGACAGTAAAGCTCCCACAGTGGGAGGGGACCCAAAGGGGTTGCCTGAGTTTTGTTTTGTGTTTTTAAGTTGGGGTCTTACTTTGTCACCTAGGCTCTAGTGCAGTGGCACTATCATGGTGGACCACAGCCTCGAACTCCTGGGCTTAGGTGATCCTTCCACCTCAGCTTCCCAAGTAGCTGGGACAACAGACTACACGTGGGTTTTTTGTTTGTTTGTTTTACTTTTTGTGGAGATGAGGTTTCACTATATTGCCTAAACTGGTCTCAAACTCCTGGGCTCAGGCAATCCTGCCTCAGTCTTGGGATTGCAGGCATGAGCCACCGTGCCTGGCCACTAATTAGATTATTAAAATCTCAAATTAGCCGGGCTCGGTGGCTCAGCCTGTAATCCCGCACTTTGGGAGGCTAAGGTGAGTGGATTGCCT
>NW_007255960.1:178106-195438 GCF_000164805.1 Carlito syrichta | reverse complement strand
CGGCCACTGCACTCTAGTCTGGGCGACAGAGTGAGACTCCAACTCAAAATAAAATAAAATCTCAAATTAAGGTCAAATGCAATGGCCCAAGAGAGAAGAGATCTCCTTCCACAGAGATAACTAATGGTTAGGGCATAAAACCAACTTCATAGTCATTTATGCCACCAATGGGGACTAGCTGTTTATTGACCATAAGTGAACCAAAAGCAAAATCCCAGATTAATAAAGGATGGGGAACAAGCCAGATAAAACAGTCATTTAAACTTCTGTTGCCTCCTGGGATCCACTTTGGGAGCCAAGGAAAGAAGAGGAATAACTTCCCCTGCAGTGCAGTTTCCTGACCCAGTCAGGTGATCTCCTTGGGCATTGGTAGATCACCTCCAAACTGTTAAAAGCAGGCTTTTTCTTTTTTGAAATAAATTATGACTCATACAAATATAAAATAATGGCCATTGTCAAACATTTTAACTCAATAGGTAATAAAGGAACCAGTAGGATATTTTAGCTAGTTCTTCCTACTGATGTTTAATTCCTAAATTCGTAGCAACTGTCTCTCCTCCTTTCCACCCCTACTGTCCCATCCTGGTTCATGTCCTCATCTCTTTATCTGTCTTTTGGGGTAACAAAACAGCATCTTCAGTGATCCTTCTGCATCCATCCTTATCACTTTGTGTACTTCCCACCCTGGGCCAGGTGGGCTCTAATGAATGTAAGTCCATTCATGTCACTCCCCCTTATCTGATCACCATCTCTTCCCCCTCAGAAAAAACAACTTTAATGATTCTCCATGTTTCACTGTATCCAAGGTGGGGTTCAGGAACATATATTTTTAATAAACTTTCTAAATTATGCTTTTTACACATTTAAGAGCAAGATAAAACCCAAGCTTCATAGGGGGTTAAATAATACTCTTGTGTGGCTCTTGCTTACTGCTCTAAGCTCATCTTTTACCACTCTCAGCTTCTCACTACAAGATTACTTGAAAGATTTTTTGCCTGGGAATTCAGGTCAGAGTTAGAGTGCTTTAAAAGCCTACAAATGCCCTGTGTCCTACCCAGGATGATTTAGTACCCCCTTTCTGTTTCTTATTGCATTCATATTGAAATTACTGGTCTCCACTCTTTTGTAAGATGCTTTGAAGTATTTTGCAGTGTTGTCTTATTGATGCCTATTGCTATACCCTGAATATGATATGCAGACACTTGTTGAAATTGATCTTTGGCTGATCAAAGACATCTCTGGCCATGGGGATGTAACTAATGTGACTGAGCTGCTGTATTTCTCATTTCAGCTCCTGGTGGGTCCATGTGGAGATGGGACCTCCAGATCCCATTCTGGGAGTCACCGAAGCCTTTAAAAGAGATACCAATAGCAAAAAGATGAATCTGGGAGTTGGTGCCTACCGGGACGATAATGGAAAGCCTTATGTGCTCCCTAGTGTCCGCAAGGTAAGCTTGCCATCCATCTCCTGCTGAGTCGAGGTGAATAAACTGAAGGGAGCCCTGGAGAGGGCAGGAGGAGTGCTAGACAGGAGTCCAGTGCCCTTTTAAGTTCTTAGACTGGCATATACCTTGAAATGCTTCTCTTTTATGTATTTAGTTTGATTTTATCATCTTATGTCTATTTTAGGTATTGCTTAAACCTTGTTCTTGTGCATTCCAGCAATGCTATTTTATGTCAAATGGTAACCAAGAGACGCTATATATCCATCTACATAAACCCTAACTCAAACAATCAATAAAAAAAGTATTTCTGTTCTGCAATATAAAATATATCAAGTATTCTACTTATCCTTCTTCTTGAACAGTAACATAAAATAAAAAACAAAGCTTTGCCTACAAAACTTATGAAACTTTTTAGGGATGTAGAGACAGGGTCTTACTCTGTTTCTCACTGTTTTCTAGGCTGGAGTACAGTGGCACCATCATAGCTCACTGCAGCCTCAAACTCCTGGGCTCAGGTGATCCTCCTGTCTCAGTCTCCTAAGTAACTAGGACTACAGCCATGGGCCACCACGCCTGGCTTTTTCCTTTCTCTTTTTAAGAAATGGGATCTTGCTATGCTGCCCAGGCTAGTCTCAAACTCTGACTTCAAGCAGTCCTTCTGCCTTGGCCTCCCAAAGTGTTGGGATTACAGGCGTGAGCCCCCATGCCTGGCCTGAAACTTTAACTATTAATCATAGTAATTCCAGGTTATAAAATAAGTTAAATGAATGCATTTTCTCTTGTCTAGGCAGAGGCCCAGATTGCTGCAAAAAATATGGATAAGGAATACCTGCCCATTGGTGGACTGGCTGAATTTTGCAAGGCATCTGCAGAACTAGCTCTGGGTGAGAACAGTGAAGTTTTGAAAAGTGGCCGGGTAAGCTAAGCAGAGTCTGGTATCATACTGGGACTATTTTTAAATTTAACAATTTAAACAAATATGTAATAATTTAAATAATTTTAAAGAAATATGAAAAGATAACTCACTTTGTGTGAGACGATGGTTTTGAGGTAGCCACTCTATTGCTAATAATTCTTCATTAGACAGAAATTGCCAGGATTATTTCATGACACCCATTCCAAAAAGTATATTCCTAGTAATTCTGAAAATGTACTAGTTAATTTGACTGATAGATTTGGCACTGCTTTTGCTGTTATTCTCCTTGTGCTTATGTTCATTTTACATTGACTATGCTCTAGAAATGCTAGTTACGTCTAGTTTTAGGCCTGTAATTAGCCCCAGCCCTCATGTCCTGAATTTCCAACTTAAGCAGAATAAGCAATCAGGAAGTAAGCCGTGAGTGGACTTGGGCTGGGCCAGTCTGGCACCCTACTGCTACTCCTCCACAACCAGTTTGGACATTGAAAGAGAGAAGACCATGTTCCCAACGTGTGAGCTCACATCCATTGTGGTTTATTTTCTTTTGGAAAAAAAAAGAAAGTCTGAGAGGAAGAAACACAAGAATTGGCAAAATTAAGCTAACATGTTTTCTCCCCCTACTCCTCTGAAAAGCCAGAATAAAAGCACTTCATTCATTCACAAGACTAGTCTAAGTCCACACATTAGTTGGTTAACTCAGAGAAAAGCATACAACCTTGACCCTAGGGTGATAGGATTATCCTAAGTCACAGACAAAATATGGTTTAACTCGGTCCATATAATCAACCACCTAGTAACTTTTCATGAAAACTTCTGCATTTCTAATTCATGCTGTGATTTTACTTAGTCTCTGTCCACCTAGACAGTTATAACCTAAGTATGAGACTGACCTATCTTAAAATAACATCTTCTATGAATTATTGTGCCTTTGTGGATCACAGTGTCTGACCTACAGTAAGATTTGTTTTGTAAAATTTAAGAAAATATTTTTAATGTAGCAATGTTATCCTCATATACTTGGCTTACTTTTTAGGGAACTTTTATGTTCAGTGAAACATTCCATTTTGTATAATTCTAGAGTAATGTTTCAGTGTAGTAGCTATTCTTAGTGTGTTTTTATATCTTTAATATAAAACTCCTTTTACATATTGGGGAAGAATTTTTGTGTCCTGAAAGTTTCCCCTATAACACAGAATGATACTAAAGAGTGCTACGCTTCACTGACTGTGGGTGTCTCTCCTTCAGTTTACCACTGTGCAGACCATTTCTGGAACTGGAGCGTTAAGGATCGGAGCCAGTTTTCTGGTGAGTCTGGAAACTCCTTCAGAAAAGAGTTGAGGATGACAGGGTTTCCTGTTATGTGTATATTTGTCGACTCACAAGTAGATTTCCTCTTTCCATTAAGTTGGTAGATTTCCTGTCCACTGATTAAAAACCAAAAAAAAAGAAAGTACTTTGAAGAGATTACAAGGAAGATATAATAATGATAATAAATTTCATTTACTAAACGCTTACTGTTACGAGGAAGCTTTTGCACTCCAATGTCCCCTCTCAGGGGGGACATACAGAAATTGCTGGTGATTATACAGGACAAACTTATGTCAGCACAATTTTTTTTTAATGTATGTTTTCCTTGAAGCTTTCCATTCAAATTGCACCAAAAATGCAAATAAAGAGATGGAATGAATATATACTAAGATATACATTAAAAAATATATTAGTAGGCGTTACGTAGAAAGAGAATGTGTGAAGTGCTTTCACAGTGGTACACAGACTGGACAGTAAACTATACATTATTAATGTGGGAGGAAGACAACAAGACTGCATTATCTGCTCAAATAGAAAAACACCAAGTGGAAGATGTCAAACAAATTACTATTGTACAGTGTGTCTCAGTGAACCTGCAGTGCATGTCAGTGACTTTCATACATTACCACACATTAGAAAACTATAAGATATAGGCCAGACATGGTGGCTCACTTCTGTAATTCCAGCACTTGGGGAGACCACGGCAAGAGGAATGCCTGAGCCCCAGGGATTTAAGACCAGCCTGGGCGACTTGGCGAGGCCTCGTCTCTACAGCAAATCAAGAAAAGTTAGCTGGGCGTGGTGGTACATGCCTGTAGTTCCAGCTACTTGGAAGGCTGAAGTAGAAGGATCACTTGAGTCCAGCAGGTTGAGGCTGCACCACTGCACTCCAACCTGGGCGACAGAGTGAGACTCTGACTCCAAAAAATAAAAATATAAGATATAAAATTTTGATTTTTTTTGGTTATAAGTTCTTCAATGTCCAGAATTCCATTTAAATCAAATATTAAAATAATTGGTTCCGACACTGTACTATTTAATATGAAGTGATTCGTTTTTCACTATTTTATAAAAGAGTGCAATCGAGTTGCTGGTAGGTGATCCATGAGATGTCTTCAAGTCCAAAGCGTTAATGTGTTTAATCTTTGTGAGGAGATACAGTTAACCCCATCTTACAAATGAAGAAAGTGAGGCCCAAATAGGTCCTTGGCCACATGGTCAGTATAATTGGCAGAGCCTGGATTCCAGCTGAGGTTATCTTGCTGCTGAGTTAATGCTGCCTCTCAACTTTAGAGAAAAGCTGAGTTTCAGTAGAGAAAATGTTCTCTCAGTAAACTATACCAACTTTTTTTTTTTTCTTTCTCCATTTTTCCATTCCTTTACACATCCCATCTTTTAGCAAAGATTTTTTAAGTCCAGCCAAGATGTCTTTCTACCCAAACCAACCTGGGGAAATCACACACCCATCTTCAGGGATGCTGGCATGCAGCTGCAAGGTTATCGATACTATGACCCCAAGACTTGCGGTTTTGACTTCACGGGCGCCATGGAGGACATTTCAGTAAGTGAAATGGTGGTAGGAGTGAAGTAACAAGGAATAAACCTCCTTGCAGATATTGGTGTCTCCCTCTGGGTACCAATACCTGAGTTAAAATACTGGGGATGAGTTAGTTCCCACACCTTGGGTTATCTTTGTTACTTATCAGGAGACAGTGATCCTGCAGCATTTCAGGTAAATTATCTCCTTTAAAGCTGTGAAGCCAAGTCATCTCTTGGTTGTTTCTCTCTTTAGAAAATACCAGAAAAGAGCGTTCTTCTCCTGCATGCCTGTGCCCATAATCCCACTGGAGTGGACCCTCGTCCAGAGCAGTGGAAGGAAATAGCAACAGTGGTGAAGGTGAGAAGGATGAATTGATTGGTGATGGTTCTGTGTTTAGTAACTAGCCTTGGATGCTTAATTTGACAAAGTCTTAACAATGAGTCTTAACCTTGAGCCTGCATGAAATGTCCACATATGGATAAGCTGCCAGAAAGGAGCTCCTCATTTTCATAATTATCAGTTCTATAATTGATATATGAGCATTTGAAAATGAGTTTTGGCCAGGCTCAGTGGCTCAGCCTGTAATCCCAGCACTTTGGGAGGCCGAGGCTAGTGGATTGTCTGAGCCTGCGGGTTCAAGACCAGCCCAACCAACTTGGCGAGACCTCGTCTCTACAATAAATCAAAACTTAGCTGGGCATGATAGCACGCGCCTGTAGTTCTGGCTACTTGGAAAACTGAGGTGAAAGAATCACCGGAGCCCAGCAGGTTGAAGCTGCGGTGGCCGAGAGGTATGCCACTGCCTTCCAGCCTGGGTGACAGAGTGAGACTCCAACTAAGAAAAAGAAAAAAAAAAAGAAAATGACTTTTATTCCTCAGCCTGAATATAGGGAATTCTGCTAAAACTTGTCATTAGCTTTCCTGAACAATGGGCATCCTCTGGCCTCATGACGTCTGCTGTTGGTGCCTACGTTTGCCCTGATAAGTGGTTACTTGTTCATCTTTTTATGCACTCCCTCCCCCCCCAGCATGGTCATTATCACTCAGAACGTGACTGACTGTCAGGGAAGACATTAGTCAAAACTCCTCAGGAGGAAAATGTTATTTTTGTTGTCTTATGTCTCTGTTTTCACTCCTTTTGATTTCCCTTGTTTACCTTCTGTCAAATCTTAGCTGCAAACAGAATGAGATAGAGAAACAGCATTTGGAGAGCACTTTCAAGATGAGGTGGTTCTGTTGAGGTCATCTAATGAGCCCAGGGTATAAGATGAGCCTGCTGGGGTTACATGAGTAGCCCCAGAAAAGGCTGGTGCTGGTCCTGTGTTGACTGGACCAAAAATAATTACCCAGACCTCTGTGGGCCTTAGAGAACTTCCTGTTTGACTAAGCAACATTCTAGACCAATTGAGGTTAAGATTCTCTTTTTCTAGTGTCTTCTTGAGGGACCATATCTGCCAAAGTGAAGAAATATGTGTCGATATATTAACTAGGAAAATCTCTCAAACTGCTATCTGGGGAGAAAACTGTTGACTCAGTCTATGTAAGGTGAATGTGGTCCTAACAATCACAAGTAATCATCCAGGGCGTAAAGCAGTCTTCTTGGTCTTCTCTTTCCTTCTTAGAAAAAGAATCTCTTTGCATTCTTTGATATGGCCTACCAAGGCTTTGCCAGTGGTGATGGTAACAAGGATGCCTGGGCCGTGCGCCACTTCATCGAACAGGGCATTGATGTTTGTCTCTGCCAATCATATGCCAAGAACATGGGCTTGTATGGTAAGCTGAAGGACGTAGCATGATATGTGTTCTCATGTGTGTGAAGAAGTGGGAGAGAATGCCACAAGGGTATGGAAGATGTTGTTTGCATCCATGTCCCACTTTCCTTACTCAGCAGAACAACCTTTTTTATTTCCCCCATATCTTCTTTAGTGTCCTAAATTCCTTCAGCAGGCCAGGAGTGATAGCTCACTCCTATAATCCCAGCACTTTGGGAGGCTGAGGTGGGAGGATTACTTGAGCCCAGGAATTTGACACCAGCCTGGCAACATAGCAGGACCTCATCTCTACAAAAAAATAAATGGATAAATAAATAAAGTAGCCAGATGTGGTGATGTGCACCTGTAGTACCAGCTACTTTGGAGGCTGAGGTGGAAGGATCACCTGAGCCTAGGAGGCCCATGCTGCAGTGAGCCGTGTTAGGGCCCCTATACTCCTTCCTGGGGGACAGAGTAAGACCCTAACGTAAAAAAAAAAAATTAGCCGGGCTCGGTGGCTCAGCCTGTAATCCCACACCTTGGGAGGCTGAGGTGAGTGGATTGCCTGAGCCCGCGGGTTTGAGACCCGCCTGGGCAACTTGGCGAGACCTCTTCTCTACAATAAATAAAAAAATTAGCCGGGCGTGGTAGCGCGCACCTAGTTCCAGCCACTTGGAAGGCTGAGGCGGAAGGATCGCTGGAGTCCAGCAGGTCAAGGCTGCAGTGGCCGGGAGTGGCCACTGCACTCCAGTCTGGGTGACAGAGTGAGACTCCAACTCAAAAAAAAAAACAACATTAGCCGGACTGGATAAAAAAATGTGGTGCGTATACACAACGGAATATCATGCAGCCATAAAGAAGGACAAACATGGACTTCACAGCAACTTGCATGGATTTAGAGTCTCATACTCAGTGATTTATCACAGAAACAAAGAACAAAGTACCCTATGTTCTTACTCATAAGCGAACCTTGAACAATTATCATAATACTATAAGAAAGGGATTGGCAGTAATGGGAAACTGGCAGGGGAGGGAGGGTGGGATTGGCAGTTGAGGAAAACTACCAGGGGAGAGTGGGGCACACCTCATCAACAAGGTTGCCTGCATAATGAACATTTGCATACCTAACCCTGAATTGTACCCCACATCTTTAAAATTTAAAAAAAAATTAGCCAAGAAAACTGATCACTGCTTCTCTAAATAAAAAGTAGCTGATCCATGAGCCAAGAAGATAATAAAAAGAGCCCGCTGACTGGGCATGGTGGCTCACATCTGTAATCCCACACTTTGGGAGACTGAGTTGGGCAGATTGCTTGAGCCCGGAGTTCAACCTAGGCAACACAGCAAGATCTCATCTCTATAAGAAAACAAAAAATTAGCCAGGTGTGGTGGCATACACCTGTAGTCCCAGCTACTCAGGAGGCTGAGGCAGAAGAATCTTCTGAACCCAGGTCAAGAAACCTTTGAATACTCTTTTTTTTTTTTTGAGCTGCGGGTCTCACTCTGTCACCCAGGCTGGAATGCAGAGGCACGATCATAGCTCATTGCAGCCTTGACCTCCTGGGTTTTTGAGATTCTTCTGCCTCAGTCTCCCGAGAAGCTGGGACTACAGGCACAGGCACATGTCACCATACCTGGCTTTTTTTTTTTTTTTTACTTTTTTTGAGTCCAAGTCTCACTCTGTAGACCAGACTGAAACACAGTGGCACGCTCACAGCTACTGCAGCCTTGAACTACTGGTCTCAGGCTTCCAAGTAGCTGGAACTATACCACCATGCCCAGCTAATTTTTTTTATTGTAGAGATGAGATCTCACCAAGTTGCCCACGGTGGTCTCAAATCCCTGGGCTCAGACAATCCTTTCATCTCAACCTCTCAAAGTGCTGGGATTACAGGCCTGAGCCACCATGTCCAGGCGCTTTTATTTTTTGTAGAGACAAGGTCTCGCTGCATTGCCTAGGCTAGTCTTGAACTCCTGGGCTCAAACATTCCTTCTGCCTCAGCCTCTCAGAGCTGGGATTACAGGTGTGAACCACCACACCCAGTCTGAATATACAAATACTTAAACTTTCTGTTAAGCCATGATTTACTAGTCTGGTTGTTGAAAACTTTTATTTATAGTAAAGAGTTATTTTTGTGGTCGTTCTGATGGAAACATGTCATAGGTAGTAAATTTTATTATGATTTGCATTAGCATGTGAGATAGCAGGACTAGAAGATGATACCATTTTATCTTTCTAGGTGAGCGTGTGGGAGCCTTCACTGTCATCTGCAAAGATGCAGATGAAGCCAAAAGGGTGGAGTCACAGCTGAAGATCTTGATCCGTCCAATGTATTCCAACCCCCCTCTCAGTGGCGCTCGAATTGCCTCTGCCATTCTGAACACCCCAGACTTGCGAAAACAATGGTAAAGGCTCATACTATTTCTCAGCCACCCTTCTGTTTTTCCCCCAAGCTAGTTTATAATTGACCTCTAATGACTTACAGACCCTCATAGATTCCACACATGGAAGTGGGGCAACAGAGAGAGGAGTGTGCATTTTGTCAGCACCTTGAAACAAATTAGTTGGTATTTCCCTGTGTAGATAGATATGATTCATAAATGGTAGTTCCTTTTATTCCATTATCCCCATGTTAAGTAACACCTGCCTTCATTTTTGTCCTAATAATAGCTAGCATTGAATCCGTATTCTGCATATTTTTGTTTTTTATTATCTATAACATCTGACTCTTTTTTTTAACCATCTGATTCTTAACACCTATCCTCTAAATTAGTGTTACTCAGTCTTTTTACCACCATCCACATAAAAAATGTATTTTATTTCATGACCCTGAACACACATTGCATACTTATTTGTGTATATTTATATAACTGAAGCCATTCTTAAAACTCAGTACTTAAGCATTCATGTGCTATACTTCAGTATTTTCTAAATGCCACTTGCTTCTTACCAAATTGAATTTAACATACTGATAGTCATGACACACAATTTAGAAAACATTGCTCTAGATGAGAGGTTGGCAAACTATGTTCTGAAGGTCAATCCAATCTACCTCCTGTTCTTGTAAATAAAAGTCGTATTGAAACACAGCAGTACTCATCTGTTTATGAGTTGTATATGGCTACTTTCCTGCTATAATGGCAGAATTTAGTAGTTGCAACAGGCAGAGACTATATGACCCATAAAGCCTAAAATAGTTGCTATTTGGCCATTTACATAAAGTTTGCCAGCCCCTGCTCCACGTAATTCATAGCTCATAAAAATCACGATGCACGTGGAAAGTGTGATTTGTTACATGAATTTATCCTTTGTAGCCGCTTAGTTGAGAGGGCACATCTCTGAACAGCTTGTTAGGTAGGAAAACTGAATCTGCTGTCTCCAAGAAACTGTTATGTGTAGCTCACCTGCTCACATGACAACTATTTTTTCTATCTTAAATTAATACCCTGAACACTGAAGTAAATACAATTTACTTTACAAAAAAATTGACTACTTTTTAAATTAAAAATGTTTCTGGTGTAGTATCAACATGTAAATAGTGCATTTCCAAAAGTTTGAGAAGGGGAAAAAATTAGCCATAGCTCTAGCCACTGTAACTCAGCTTTTTTTTCTTGCCCATTTTCTTTCCATAATTGTAACATACTATGAAACATGTATATGTGAATTGGTTTTGCTTTTGTTGCTTAGAAATACACTAATCTTTTTATTTATTTATTTTTTAGTTGGAGTCTCACTGTGTCAACCAGGCTGAAGTGCAGTGGCATACTCACGTTCACCACAGCCTTGACCTACCAACCCTTCGACTTTAGCTTTGCAAGTAACTGGAAATATAGACCTGGCTAATTTTTGGATTTATTGTAGAGATGAGGTCTCACCAAGTAGCCCGGGCTGGTCTCGAACCTGTGAACTCACGCAATCCTCTCACCTCAGCCTCCCAAAGTGCTGGGATTATAGACGTAAGCCACGACGCCCCAGCCTTAATATTTTTAAGCTTCTAAAAAATATTTCCTCAGCCTAGGCAGCATAGTGAGACCTCGTCTCTAGAAAAAACTAGCCAGGTATGATGGCGTGTGCCTGAGCCCAGTAGGTAATGGCTGTGGTGAGCTATGATTGTGCCACTGCATTTCAGTCTAGATGACAGAGTGAGATTGTGACTCAAAAAAAATTTTTTTTAACATGCATTTCAGGACACATTTGAGAGTTTATAGTGGGCAAGGATGCCAGTGGTACTGTGCTAATGACTGAGACATGGTCTGTACCCTCAGGGAGTTTATAATCCAGTGAGAAACATACACAAAGGGTATTTGGTAAGAGAATGGAATAAATTCCGACTAAAAGAAGCGTTGTTGATTGTAGTGGTAGTTGGAGAAGATGTGATGAGGACTGCAGTATCTGAGCTGTGCCTTAAAGAGAGAAAAGGGGTTTTTTGTGAAGGACATGAAGGAGACAGGGAAACTGGGCAGAGGGATCTGCCTGAGCAGGCACAGGCATGGGACATGAATCATGCTGAGTGTGTGACAAAGCCCCAAGTGGTTTCTGGAGCAAAGATACTGAATGTGAAGAGAAATACAGAAGGCAGCCAAGCTGAGAAGGTGGAGTAGCTCATGAAGCTCTTTGATATTTTGAGCAGTCAGGATTCTATTAGGAATCTATTAGTAAGGAAGATGGAGTGGTTTTGCTAAGGTGGCACCAGGTATAACTGTGGTTATACACTCAGTCCCTTAAGGACCCAGGCCTCAAATGAATGGAGCCAGGTGGGTGGGGACTGCAGGAAATTTAAAATCAAATGCCACACCTGGAACGGCCAGGAGGTCCTCAGCTCCAGCCAGTAATTGCACTGCTAGTACTGGCTGTCAGCTTCTCATTTTTCTAGAGAAACTACAGATTTAAACTTTTGTATAAGTGCCCTATTTTAATTATCTTATCAATTTTTGTGTGTGTGTGGAGATGGGGTCTTGCTATGTTGCCTAGGCTGATCTCAAACTCCTAGGCTCAGGTGATCCTCTGGCTTCACCTTCCGTAAGTGCTGAGATTATAGGTATGAACCACCGCAACCAGCCCAAGTGCCCAATTTTAAAATGTTTTGCTGAGTTGGATCCATATTTGACTTTTTTTTTTTTTTAACAAACCCTTGTGTCGAGGACTGACTTTGAATAGATTGCAGCAAGGTTGCTGCTCTGCTACATACAAAGCCCCAACCCAGAAGTAGGTCATATACAAATGGTTTAGCACTAGGTTCCCCACGTGCAGTGCATGATGGGCGAGGGGGCGACTGCCTTTCAGTCTGTGCCCATGTCCCAACGTGCAGTGGGCGAGGGGTGCCCCACCATGGGGACGGGGAATCCCGCTGGCAGAGACTTTTTTTTTTTTTTTTAATTCCGAGTCTCACTATCACCCAGGCAATATCATGGCTCACCACAGCCTCAGCCTGCTGGTCTGAGGTGATCCTTCTGCCTCAGCCTCCCAAGTAGCTGGGATTACAGGCACAGGCCACCACACCCAGCTAATTTTTTTTTCATTTTTGTGTAGAGACAAGATCTTGCATGCTAAGCTAGAATGTTTGAACTTTAATTGGCAGTTTGTGACCTCTTTTCCAGCCTTGAATGGCATTGTTATAGAGAGATGGATTAGAAAAGTGGATACATCATCCTGGGCACCACAATGAGATCCCTGAGGCCAGGCATGGTGACTCACGCCTGTAATCCAAACACTTTGGAAGACTGAGGCTTGAGTTCAAGAGTTTGAGGAAGATGAATACACAAAAGAGGTCAGGTGTGTGGCTCACCTGTAATCCCAACGCTTTGGGAGGCAGAGGCTAGAGGATTGCTTGAGCCTAGGGATTTAAGACAAGCCTGGGCAACTCTACAATAAATCAAAAACAGCTGGGCCTGTAGTTCTAGCTACTTGGAAGGTTGAAGTGGAAGGATCACTTGAGCTCAGCAGGTCAAGGCTGCAATGGCGGTGAGTGTGCCATTGCACACTAGCCTGGGCGATGGAGTGAGACTCCAACTCAAAAAAAAAAAAAAAAGAACAAGGAGATAAACTGTATATGTATTTTATAGTCATCCACTTGGTGAGAGCTAACAAGAATTAACCAGAGCCATGGAATGGAATGGCAAGGGTAAATTCTGAGAAAGGGAAAGATTGTCTTCAGAATCAGGTGAGCCCCACACACGGTCAGAGGACTTTTCCAGTCCCTCGGATAGCGTTAACTCACTCTCTCAGCACAGCAGTGTTCTATTAGCTTTCCATCATACTGCCCTGTTCCTTAGTTGGTTGTTTACAGGTTTGGTTTCTAGTCTCCACTATAAGCTTTTGAAGGCAAGGACAGGACCATGTCTCAGTCCTCAGAACCTAGCATGTGGCCTGGCTTATTGTAGGTTAATGGTGCATTGTTGACTGGGTGTGGTGGCTCAGCCTATAATCCCAGCACTTTGGGAGGCTGAGGCTAGAGGATTGCCTGAGCCTGGGGGTTCAAGACCAGCCTGGGCAACTTGGTGAGACCTTGTCTCTGCAATAAATCACAAAAACTAGCCAGGCATGATGGTGTACATCTGTCATTCCTGCTACTTGGAATGTGGAGGCTGAAGGGTTGCCTGAGCCCAGCACGTCGAGGCTGCAGTGGCCATGAGCATGCCACTGCACTCCATCCTGGGCAACAAGAGTGAGACTCCAACTCAAAAGAAAACCAAAAAAAAAAAACCCACAGTGCACAGTGCATTGTCTTAATTGTGAACATGGGAATTTCATTCTATCCATGTTAAAAACAAGGTCATATTTTATTGTTTAACACACAGCTTTTGCCTTAGTCTTCATAAATTTTAGTACTTAAGCTGTACTTAAAAGTACAGTTTCAGCCGGGCTCGGTGGCTCAGCCTGTAATCCTGCGCCTTTGGGAGGCTGAGGTGAGTAGATTGCCTGAGCCCGCGGGTTTGAGACCCGCCTGGACAGCGAGACCTCATCTCTACAATAAATCAAAAAATTAGCCAAGCGTGGTAGCGCATGCTTGTAATTCCGGCTACTTGGAAGGCTGAGGCGGAAGGATCGCTGGAGCCCAGCAGGTCGAGGCTGCAGTGGCCGGGAGCGGCCACTGCACTCCAGTGTGAGCGACAGAGTGAGACTCCAACTCAAAAAATAAAAGAAAAAGAAAAGTACAGTTTCTACTGAATGCATATCACTCTTACACCATTGTATAGCATGTTAACTATTTTAAAAGATGCCTGATCAAAATACTGTTCTGATACAAAACAGAATGTTACAAAGTAGCTTTCTTCCCTGATCAACGACAGCATGTGACTCAGTCAAAGACTGAAAATTGAGGCACGCTAGGGGAGTATTCAAGGAAGGTAAAAATGCAGTGAACTCTAGCTTACTGTCAGTGCTTGGCCAGAATGAGCTGCATCTTAGGGTTTCCTTACAGGTTACAAGAAGTAAAAGGCATGGCCGATCGCATCATTAGCATGCGGACTCAACTGGTCTCCAACCTCAAGAAGGAGGGTTCCTCCCACAACTGGCAACACATAACTGACCAGATTGGCATGTTTTGTTTCACAGGGCTAAAGCCTGAACAGGTGAGTAGACTCCAATTTCTCTGCAGCTGACCAATTGATCTGTCTTTACAAATCAGAATTCCTCATAGATTGTCTACTTTTCTGGATTACACAATACTAAAAATTATTTTAGAACGCTTTAGGTAAAGTAGTACATAGCATTTCTTTTTTGTTTAATTATTACTAGTTATTTACCTACCTGTGTCCCTCATGAACTTGCAAATTTCCTAAGAGCAGAGCTTATTTTGATCATGGTCGTGATCACTGCTACTTCTTCAAAGAGGGAGGGAAAATAGCTATTCCATAACTGAATTCTGGCTCTTTGCTGGGTTTAAGATTTTTTTTTTTTAACTGTTCATGCCTCAGAATTCATCATCCTACTTTAAAATAGCTTGTTATTCTTCTTTCACTGTAAGCTAGCATAGCGATTTCTGGGAATAGGGCTAAAGTAAGAAAATAGAGCTGTTATTTTTTTAATTTTCACAGGCTGACTATTGTGCTATGCCAGGGCTGGGAAAGTCCCCCTGACTGGGAAACAGTACCCAAGCTCTTTCCTCTCTGCAGGTGGAACGACTGACCAAGGAGTTCTCCATCTACATGACAAAGGATGGCCGTATCTCTGTGGCAGGGGTCACTTCAGGCAATGTGGGCTACCTTGCCCATGCCATTCACCAGGTCACCAAGTAATGTCCCTGGTGCAAGGGAGCAGACACAACCTCTGTGTCTTCCGCCACTGCTGTTGTGAGCTTCACACGGAGGATGAGGGAGGGTGAATGGCAGTGCGTGGATCATTTCTGTCAACCACAGTACATAACACTCAGCAATCGAATGTGTTTCTCAGAAAAGAACATGTAGTGACATAGGGCAGAGGCATCCATGGCTGGCATCTGGGACTTTGTGGCTGTAAACCAAACTTCCCTGTCCTTTTATCTCCAACTTTTCTGAAAGAGTTTACACATGCAAGAAAGTCATAGTACCAAAAACCCTGTAAATTATGCCATTGCAATATTTTAGAAGCTTTAACTGAAGCAACTTATGGTGTCAGTGGCTCCTTATGAAAAGTAGCACTTATCAGAGGCTTGCAGAGAAGACCTTGTTCTATCACTGACAGTCGGCCTCATGTTGTTCTCCATGATGGGGCAACCTTTTCAGCAGACCATATTGCAGAAATTGTGTTTTATGAATACCAAGGAGTCTGCTGCTACCACAGCAAGGAAAATTAAAGAAGCTGTCTCCTGTCTTATTTAAGAAAAAGAGAAGGCTCTCTTCTCTTTATCATTGCTGTTCTTTTCCTTACGCACAAAGTTTTCTAACTAACCTAGATTTTCATCCCATGCTACTGCCTGACTGACCATCAACCCCATCCTCTCAGGATTTATTTAAGAATGAAGAACATGATTTTCTGCTCATGCCACATCCTCGTCTTTCTCATCAAAGAGCAGTGGAGCTGTAGGTAACTACACTTGATCTCAGCATCCACTTCAGTGATTGTGTGGTGGTCTCCATCGGGATGTTGCCCTGGTCCAGTTGGACCTCCTCCCTTTGTTCAGTGTGGTACAGTCACTCATCTCACATCATGAATGAAGTGATACAGGGTAGTACCAGGAAAGGCAGCATTCTGAGCTTTTCGTGCTGCCAGCTGGACTTGGGCTTCACCCTTTGTACAGATAACCACCATCTGCTCCAGTCATGTAGACTTATTGCAGCCTGGTTTCTCTGTTACAATAAAATTACTGTAGACCCAACCATCATCTAGTAAGTTCCTTTTTTCTTCAGTGGGAGAAAGGGGTAGCAGTGGGTATATATTACAGAAGTTAAGAATCATGTCCAGCTGACCATAAGCCAGTAGACGTGTTTGCAAATCCAAAAGCTGACTGAAGATACATCTTCTTGTCATTTAGCTTGTCTAGTCCAAAGATGCTGAGAATGTGGGTGTAATCCTTTGGACCTTGACAGTGAAAGGACTAGTTCACTGGGTGTCTTGGCAAAAGGACTTGAAAAAGAAGAAAATTAAACATAGCAAAGGGACCGACTGCCTAGGTTAAGAGAAACTGCTTAGAGTTTTCCTGGAACAAAATGGTTGAAACATGGCTGCCAAGACCTCAACTAACTGGAAAAGGAACTTTACCGCCCTGCTGACCTTGTTATTTTTAAACACATTACCAGCTTAGCCTGGACTAAGTCTCATTCCTCTGTGCTCTGTAAACCTTGATGTTTTTCTCAGAAGTTTAGACCATTTGCCTACACTCTTTTTAGTTTCCTAGTCTGGGTCTGAGAGGTTAATGTCCAACCTGATGACAGTTTGCCTGCTCAGGGAGAAGTGTCATGCTTTTGTTTCATTACAGTTTAAGGTAAAATAACTCCCACATCTAGATTCTTTACTAAAAATACTGGTTGGGCTGGCTGCAGTGGCTCGGCCTATAATCCCAGCACTTTGGAAGACCAAGGCAAGAGGACTGCCTGAGCCCCCGAGTTTGAGAATAGCCCAGGCAACTTGGCAAGACCTCATCTCTACAGTAAGTCAAAAATTAGCCAGGCGTGGTGGCGTGCATCCATAGTTCCAGCTACTTGGAAGGCTGAGGTGGAAAGGCTGCCAAATTCTGTCAGGTGGAGGCTGTGGTGGCCAGGAGCATGCCACTGTACTCCAGGTTGGACTACAAGAGGGAGACTCCCAGCTAAAAAAAAAAAAATACTGGTTGGTCCTTTGCCTCACCTCTCACATTCTGGCTCGGCAGGTCTAGGATAAGGCTTGGGTATCTTTTATTTATTTATTTATTTTTTGAGTTGGAGTCTCACTCTATTGCCCAGACTGGAGTGC
>NW_007255960.1:165011-178028 GCF_000164805.1 Carlito syrichta | reverse complement strand
TTTTTTTTTTAATGAAGAGAATTCCAGTTGATTCAGATACAGCTGACCAGCCATTAGAAACTATCAGAGTAAATACCAAAATCCAACTCTGTCAAACCAACTTGAGAGTTTTGTTTTAAACTTTTTTTCTGAAATTTTTTCGTGGAAGTTATTGGTTGATTTATAGCTAATGATAATTGAAAGACCAATTTTTTTTTCAAAATCTTATTAAACTGTCAAGGGTAGTAAATAACTCTGTACATGTATCAATTTATGCATGAGCAAGTATAGCTGAAGGATTAATTCCTAGAACTAGAGTCGCTGAGCCTTAATATATGTATGTTTTGGAGGCCTTGCCAGATTCCCTCTTAGAAATGCTGATTTACATTTCCACTAACCACACAGGCATTTATAAAGATACTTTCTCAAACACTACATCCTTCTCTCAAAATGAGCACACTTCCATTATTTGCATAGCATATAAGAAAGTAACAGATCTTGGCCTGACATGGTGGCTCAGGCCTGTAATCCCAGCACTTTGGAAGGCCGAGGTTGGAGGACTGCTTGAGCCCAGGAGTTAAGAGACCAGCCTGGGCAACATAGCAAGACCTCGTCTCTGTTTTTAAAAAAAAATCAGGCGAGCACGGTGGCTCAAACCTGTAATCCCAGCACTTTTGGAGGCCAAGGTGAAAGAATTGCCTGAGCCCAGGGGTTCAAGGCCAGCCTGGGCAACTTGATGAGACCTCGTCTCTACAATAAATCAAAACATTAGCTGGATGTGGTCGCTCGTGCTTGTAGTTCAGCTACTTGGAAGGCTGAAGCAGAAAGATCACCTGAGCCCTGCAGGTCGAGGCTGCAGTGGCCCTGAAGGTACCACTGCACTCCAGCCTGAGCGACAGAGTGAGATTCGGACTCAAAAAAAAAAAAAAAAAATCAGCTGGGTGTGCACATATGTGTATTTCCAGCTATTCAGGAGGCTGAAGCAGAAGGATTGCCTGAGCCCAGGAGGTTGCAGCTGCAGTGAGCCGTGGTCACGCCACTTCACTCCAGCCTGGGCAACAGAATAAGAACCCGACACACACACAAAAAGGAAGTGACATCTTGATGTAGTGTTTGAGAAAGACAAGTTCACTCATTCTGGACCAAAAAAAATAGCTTCCCTGTCATCTTAAGGCTTCTGCATGGAAGGTTTAATTATGTGAAATCCTGAGTTATTGGGGAGGCAGTATCATGTAGTGATGAGCAGTGCACTGTGTAGTCTTGTCCCAAGAGCACTAAAATTTACTGTTCCCTGTCATGGCAAGTAACTGAAACCTCATATTCACAATAAATCAAAAAATTAGCTGGGTGTGGTAGCGCACACCTGTAGTTCAGGCTACTCAGAAGGATCGCCTAAGCCCAGCAGGTCAAGGCTGGCAGTCACAGCACTCCAGCCTGGGCAACAGTGAGACTCCAACTCAAAGAAAAAAAAAAGGCCGGGCTCGGTGGCTCAGCCTGTAATTCCAGCACTTTGGGAAGCCGAGGAGAGTGGATTGGCTGAGCCCGCGGGTTCGAGACCCGCCTGGGCAACTTGACGAGACTTCATCTTTACAGCAAATCAAAAATTAGCCAGGCGTGGTAGCACGCGCCTGTAGTTCCAGCTACTTGGAAGGCTGAGGCGGAAGGATCGCTGGAGCCCAGCAGGTTGAGGCTGCGGTGGCTGGGAGCGGCCACTGCACTCCAGTCTGGGTGACAGAGTGAGACACCAACTCAAAAAAAAAAAAAAAAGAACAGCCTTACATTCTGGTTCTTATGGTAACATGTCTAAAACAACTGAGTAGGGCATGGTGGTGCACGCCTGTAGTCTCAGCTACTCTACTGCTATTCTACTCGGGAACCTGCCTGGACAACACAGTAAGACACTTTCTCTAAAAAAAAAAAAAAAAAAAAGACTGGAGACTAAACAATTACATAAAGCTTACTTTATGGACATTCCCCAAATCTGGAAGGCTCAAACTCCCATTCTCTGTTTTAGGCATTTTATATAGATAGTTCCACCCCTCAACATGACCTCCTGATGGTACAGAAAAAGAATTTGACAGCTTTCCTCTGGAAGTAACACATGGCACATCCACCCAAACCTCATTGGCCAGCGCAAGTCACATGGTCAAGCCTAATAGCAAAAGGGCAGAGAAACAATCCTCCCACAGGAAAACAGCAAGCATTTTAGAACAGTTACACGGTCTACCACAAGGCACTATTTAGGAAGAGGGAAACCAAGCAGTGCAGACTGGACCAGGGTGAGGAAGGTCACTACAAGAAAACCCCTGCTACTAGAGCATAGGCCAAACCTCTGAAGCACCGGATTTCCCAGGAAGAGCCAGAAGTTCCTTTTTGTGACTGCCATATTTGGCTTACAGAGCAGAAGATAGGGCCAAAGATGAAAGTGTGCCATCTGTGCCACTGTGCTACAGGATGGAGGAGGATCTAAGTACTAAGCAGCCCCTCTCCCAACAGTTGATCACAACTGAAGAGAAGCAGGAATACCATTGCATGGTATACATGGCATACCATGTTACCACAGATACAACCCTGGGCCACCCAGGACCTCACCACGTGGGCCTCCCTGCCCCTAGCCCCTGACCTACAAATTCTGCCTTCATTAAAAAATAAACACTTAGCCGGCTCGGTGGCTCAGCCTGTAATCCCGTGCCTTTGGGAGGCTGAGGTGAGTGGATTCCCTGCGCCCGTGGGTTCGAGACCCTGGGCAGTGAGCCCTCATCTCTACAATAAATCAAAAAATCAACCGAGTGTGGTAGTGCATTCCTGTAATTCCGGCTACTTGGAAGGCTGAGGCGGAAGGATCGCCGGAGCCCAGCAGGTCGAGGCTGCGGTGGCCGGGAGCGGCCACTGCATTCCAGTCTGGGCGACAGAGTGAGACTCCAACTCAAAAAATAAAAACTAAATAAATAAATAAATAAATAAACACTAGCCGAGGCGAGAGGATTGCCTGAGTCCATGGATTCGAAACCAGCCTGGACAACTTGGGGAGACCTCGTCTCTACAATAAATCAAAAAATTAGGGGGGTGGGGAAAAAAAATTAGCCGGGCGTAGGGACAAGCACCTGTATTTCCAGCTACTTGAAAGGCGGAGGCGGAAGGATCACCTGACCCCAGCAGCTCAAGACAGTGGCTGTGAGGGTGCCACTGCACTCTAGCCGGGGCGACAGAGGGAGACTCGAACTCAAAAATAAATAAATAAACACTAAAAAGGAATCAGCTCAGTTGAGTGTTAAATGAAAACAATGAATTTTGACCCCCTACTTGACAACATACAAAAGTTAATTCAAGATGGATCGCACACCTAAATGTGGAAGGTGAAATAATAAAACTTCTAGAGAGAAAGGAAGAAAATACCTTCAAAACTCGAAGGAACTATTTCTTAAACAGGACACAAGATACACTAACCATAATTAGACTTCATCAGAATTAAGGATTTTTTTTTTTTTTTTAAGTCGAGTCTCACTCTGTCACCCAAGCTGGAGTGCTGTGGCACGCTGCTCACGGTCACTTCAGCCTCGACCTGCTGGGCTCAGGCAATCCTTTTGTCTCAGCCTTCCAAGTAGCTGGAACCACAGGCATGAGCCACAACGCCCAGTTAATTTTTTGGTTTATTATAGAGGTAAGGTCTCACCAAGTTGCCCAGGCTTGTCTTGAACCCCTGAGCTCAGGTAATCCTCTTGCCTCCACTTCCCAAAATGCTGGGATTGCAGGCATGAGCTACTATGCCTGGCTCAACAAACCAATAAAGGGTGAAAAGGCAACCCACAGTCTGAGAAAATTAACAATACATATAAGCAACACTAGAATCCAGATATGTATGGAACCCTCCCAAAACAACAAGACAATCCAATTTTTTAAATGAGCAAAAGACTCGAATAGGTATTTCACAAAAAAAGAATATCCAAATCTGAATATGCACATCCAAAGCATAAGAGAAAATGTTCAGGCCAGGCACAGTGGCTCACGCCTGTAAACCTAGCATTTTGGGAGGTTAGGAGTTTGAGACTAACCTGGGCAACAAAGCAAGACCCCGTCTACAAAATGTTTTCTTTAATTAGCCAGGCATGGTAGCATGTGCCTATAGTCCTAGCTACTCAAAAGACTGAGAAAGGATCGCTTCAGCCCAGGAATTCGAGGCTGCAGTGAGCTATGGTCACACCACTGTACTCCAGTCTGGATGAAAGAGTGGGATGCTGTCTCTTAAAAAAAAAAAAAAAGTGCTCATTATTATTTATCAGGGAAATGCAAATTAAAACCATTATGAGATACCAAAGTGTCTAAAATAAAGGATGATAATACCAAGTGCCAATGAAGGTGTGAAACTAGAACTCTCATATTGCCAATGGAAGGGAGTACTGACGACGTTTACCAGTTACATGTATGCTGTTTTAGTCCATGTGTGTTGCAATAAAGGAATACCCGAGGCTGGGTATTGTTTTTTAATTTATAAAGAAAAGAGGTTTATTGGGCTTATGGTCCTGCAGGTTGTACAAGAAGCATGGTGCCATTGTCTGCTCTGGTGAGGGCCTCAGGCTACTTCCACTCATAGTGCAAGGCAAAGAGGAGCTAGCATAGGCAAAGATCACATGGCAAGACAGGAAGCAAGAGAGAGGAGAGGGAGATGCCAGCAATCAGCTCTAAGGAACACTTGTGGGAATTAGTAGAATGAGAACTCATTCATTACAGCAAAGACAGCACCAAGTCATTTAAGAGGGATCCACCCCCATGACCCAAACACCTTCCATCAGACTCCACCTTCAATAATGGAGATTGAACTTCAGCATGAGATTTGGAGAAGTCAGATATTCAAACCATGGCATATAGCTACTCTATGACCCCAGCAATTCCATTCCTAGGTATATACTGGAGAGAAAGTAGTGTATATCCACCCAAAGACAGGAACAAGACAGTCCACAGCATCTATTCGTAATTGCCAACACTGAAAACAACCTAAATGTTCATCATCAGAAGAATGGATTTTTCTCTTAGAAGAATGGATATTTTAAAATTCACAGTAGGCCAGGCTCGGTGGTTCAGCCTGTAATCCCAGCACTTTGGGAGGCCAAGGTGAGTGGATTGCCAGAGCTCACGTGTTGGAGATCAGCCCAGGAAACTGGGCGAGACATCATCTCTACAATCAATCAAAAATTAGCAGGGCGTGGTAGTGCATACCTGTAGTTCTGGCTACTTGGAAGGCTAGGGCAGAAGGATCGCCGGAACCCAGCCAGGTCGATGCTCAACGCTAGAGTGGCTGTGAGTGTGCCACTGCACTCCAGCCTGGGAGACAGAGTGAGACTTCAACTCAAAAATAAATAAATAAATAAAATTCACAGTAAATATGTATATACATATTGCTATTTACAGCAATATGGATGAATCTCTCAGTGTTGACCAAAAGAAGCCAGACTCAAAAGAAAAAAATACTGTATAACTCCACTTATATGAAGATCATGAATTGGAAAAACTAATCTATGGTGATTTTGGTCAGGATAGTGGTTACCTATTCTAGCAAGGGATATTACTTGAGGGGGTACAGGAGAGGCTTCCAAGATGCTAGAAATGTTCTGTACACTGATCTGAGTGCTGTTTGCACATGCTTATAAACACCTGTAAAAATTTCTTCACAGGCTGGGCTCGGTGGCTCAACCTGTAATCCCGCGCCTTTGAGAGGCCCAGGTGAGTGGATTGCCTGACCCGCGGGTTCGAGACCCGCCTGGGCAGCGAGACCTCATCTCTACAATAAATCAAAAAATCAGCCGGGCGTGGTAGTGCATGCCTGTAATTCCGGCTATTCGGAAGGCTGAGGCGGAAGGATCGCCGGAGCCCAGCAGGCTAGGCTGCGGTGGCCGGGAGCAGCCACTGCACTCCAGTCTGGGCAACCGAGTGAGATTCCAACTCAAAAAAAAAAAAAAAAATTTCTTCACTTAAAATTTTCTTATAAATACATGTAGAGTTTTATCTCAATATAAAAGTAAATATGTTGGCTGGGCACAGTGGCTCATGCCTATAATCCCAGCACTTTGGGAGGCTGAGGTGAGAGGACTGCCTGAGCCCACAGATTCGAGACCAGCCTGGGCAACTCGGCGAAACCTCATCTCTACAATAAACTTTTTAAAAATTGAACTGAACGTGGTGGCATGCATCTGTAGTTCCAGCTACTTGGAAGGCTGAAGCGGAAGGATCGCCTGAGCCCAGCAGGTTGAGGCTGTGGTGGCCGCAAGTATGCCCCTGCACTCCAGCCTGGGCAACAGAGTGAGACTCTGACTCCAAAAAAAAAAAAGTAAATATGTAAAAAAGGAACCAGCAAAGGCTCTATTAAAAATGTTTAACTGTCAGGCGTGGTGGCTCACGCCTATAATCCCAGCATTTTGGGAGGCCGAGGTGAGAGGATTGCCTGAGCCTATGGGTTCGAGACCAGCCTGAGTAACTTGGCGAGACCTCGTCTCTACAAGAAATAAAAAAATTAGCTAGGTGTGGTGGCACATGCCTGTGGTTCCAGCTACTCAGAAGGCTGACGCAGAAGGATAACCTGAGCCCAGCAGGTCAAGGTTACAGTGGCCGTGAGTGTGCCACTGCACTCCAACCTGGGCAACAGTGAGACTCCTAATCACAGAAAAAAAAGTACTGTTTAATTTGAGAACTACAAAGCACTGATGAAAGAAATTGTAGACAACACAGACAAATGGAAAAACATCCATGCTCATGGGTTGGAAGTATCGATATTGTTAAAATGTCCATATTACCAAAGCAATCAGCAGATTCAATGCCATTTCTATCAAATCACCAACATAGTTTTGCACAAAATTAGAAAAAAAATACTAAAGTTCATATGGAACAACAACAAGAAAAAGTCAGATTAGCCAAAGCAATCCTGAACAAATAAAGAACAAATAAAGAGGTATCGCATATCCTAACTTCAAATTATAGTACAAGGCTATAGTAACTAAAACAGTATGTTGCTGGCACAAAAATAAACACAAGCCAGGCTTGGTGGCTCAGCCTGTAATCCCGCGCCTTTGGGAGGCTGAGGTGAGTGGATTGCCTGAGCCCGCGGGTTCGAGACCCGCCTGGGCAACTTGGCGAGACCTCATCTCTACAATAAATCAAAAATTAGCCGGGTATGGTAGCGCGCCTGTAGTTCCAGCTACTTGGAAGGTTGAGTGAAAGGATCACCAGAGCCCAGCAGATCGAGGCTGCGGTGGCCAGGAACATGCCACTGCACTCCTGTCTGGGTGACAGAGTGAGACTCCAACTCAAAAAAGCCCAAACAAACAAACAATAAGTAAATAAACACATAGATCAGAATACAGAATAGAGAAACCAGAAATAAAGCCAATACCTAGAACCAACTGATTTTCAACAAAGTCAAACATCCTATTCTGTAAGTGATAATATGGAAATTGGCTAGCCATATTGCAGAAAAATGAAACTGGACCCCAAACTATATACTATATAAAAGGGATACACTTTCAATAATGGATATAATAACTAGACAGAAGATCAACAAGAAAAGACTTCGGACCAGGCTTGGTGGCTCAGCCTGTAACCCCAGTACTTTGGGAGGCTGAGGTAAGTGGGCTGCCTGAGCCCGCGGGTTTGAGACCAGCCCAGACAACGTGGTGAGACCTTGTCTCTACAATAAATAAAAAACTAGCCAGGCGTGGTAATGCGCACCTGTTGTTCCAGCTACACAGCACACAACTATTAATAAATTCAGTCAAAGAAGAAATCACAGGGAAATTAGAAGTTACTTTCAGATGAATGAAAACAAAGCATATCAAAATTTATGAGCCAGGTACAACGACGCATCTGGCAGCAAGACCCCACCTCTTAAAAAAATTAGAAAAAGCCAGGCTCGGGTAGCTCAGCCTGTAATCCCACGCCTTTGGGAGGCTGAGGTGAGTGGATTGCCTGAGCCTGCGGATTCGAGACCTGCCTGGGCAACTTGGCGAGACCTCAACTCTACAATAAATAAAAAATGAGCCGGGCGTGGTAGCGCACGCCTGTAGTTCCAGCTACTGGGAAGGCTGAGGCGGAAGGATCGCCGGAGCCCAGCAGGTAGAGGCTGCGATGCCGGGAGTGGCCACTGCACTTCAGTCTGGGCAACAGAGTGAGACTCCAACTCAAAAAAAATAAAAAAATAATAAAAAAAAAAGAAAGGCTGAGGCAGAAGGATCGCCTGAGCCCACCAGGTTGAGGCTGCAGTGGCCATGAGCGTGCCACTGCACTCTAGTTTGGGCAACAGAGTGAGACTCCAACTCAAAAAAAAAAAAGAAAGAAAGAACAAAGAGGACTCACCCTGTCCAATTTCAAAACCTACTACAAAGTTACAGTAATCAAGACAATGTAGCACCGGGGGGAAAAAATAGACATAAAACTGGGTGTGGTGGCTCATGCCTATAATCTCAGCACTTTGGAAAGCTGAGGCAGGAGGATTGCTTGAGGCCAGGAGTTCAGGACTCACCTACGCAACATAGGTGAGACCCTATTGCCACAAAAAAAAGAGTCTCTAAAAAAATTAGCCGGGGCGGGGCATAGCATCTCACCCCTGTAATCTCAGCACTTTGGGAAACCAAGGTGGAAGGACTGCTTGAGCACAGTAGTTTGAGTCCAGCCTAGGCAACATAGCAAGACCTCATATCTTAAAAATAAATTAACTAATTAAAAATTAGGGGTGTGTTGGCACCTGTAGTTCCAGCTGAGTCCCAGTTGAGGCTGAGGAAGGATCACCTGAGTCCAAGGGGTGGAGCCTGCGTGAGCCATAATTGTGCCACTGCACTCCAGTCTGGGTGACAGAGTAAGACTCTGCCCCCCTCCCCAAAAAATGGATCTTAATGTCAGAACTAAAACTATAAAACTTTGAGAAGAAAACATTGGTGTCAATTTCATGGCTTTATATTAGTCAATAGTTTCTTAGATATAATAGCCAAAACTAAGCAGCAGGAAAAATAAATAAATAAATGAAACTTCACTAAAAATAAAAACGGTGTCAAAGGATACCACGAAAGTTAAAAGACAACCCACAGAATGGAAGAAGATATTTGCAAATCACATATCTGATAAGGAACTTGTGTCCAGAATATATAAAGAATGCTTTCAACTCAATAATCAAAAGCAATCCAATTGCCAAATGGGAAAGGAACTTGAACAGACATGTCCTAGGAGGAAGGAGCAATGTTTGGCTTAGCCAAGTGGCCAAGACTAAAAGCAGCAGGATTAACACGGGCTGGCAGGACCCGAGGCTGGCTCAGAGCAAGGCTGCCAGGTTGAGGATTCTGGGAGCCAGTGTCGTCCAAGGCTGACATCTGCGAAAAACTACATCTCCCAGCGTTTTCCGCGTCAGCCCAGGGTGATCATGTGATCGGTACTCACGTGTCTCCGCAGCCGGCTCGGGAATGAAGCATCGAAGGTAGGTAAGTGGTAGGAGGTCGAGGCTGCGGAGGGCGGAAACGTTGGGTCCCTGGGGTCCCTGGAGACTCCCCCCCGCCCCCAGCCGTGGCAGAGCTCGGGCCCTTTCCCCGCAGGACTAGGGATCACGGTGTCCTCACCCCGAGCCCGCCCTCTGTTGTGCTGGCTCCTCCGCGTCTTAGCATAGCCCGTCTCCACCTAGTCCTAGGCCGGAATCGAGTCCCGGAGCCCTCCCCGGTTTACCCCCACGGTAGCCCACCCACCTTGCCTGAGGCCTGGGACTCGTTTTTCCTGTTCCCCGTCCCGTGTATGCCCTGACTCGCCTCCCAGTGCAGCCCACCTCTTGTATTTCAGGGCTCCAGCCCCTGCTAGCCTGGGATCCCACTGAGGTTGGGATCAAGAGGCCTACGCCTCCAGCCTGAGCATGTGGGCATCAGGCTCCTGGTTCTGGCTCTGCCAACTACCCAGTGTGACTTTAGGCTAACCTTCTTCCCTCCTGGGCTTGTTTCCCTGTCTGATCTCTCACTCCATGCTATGAGGGAGCGTCAGAGCCACTTAGTTCCCCCAACTTTGCTGAAGTCGGCATGGAAACAGCCCAAACAACACTTCTCTCTGCTGACAGCAGATTTTAGGTAAAGTCATTTTTCTTTCTTCTTCTTCTTTTTTTTTTTTTTAAAGAGACGAGATCTTGCCATGTTGCCCAGGCTATTCTCGACCCTGGGCTCAGGCAGTCTTCTCGCCTCTGCCTCCCAAAGTGCTGGGATTACAGGCATGAGCCACCACACCCCGCTGGTAAAGTCTTGAGAAAGAATAAATTGGGGCCACAGAGGGAAGTGAAGAGAACCAGATCCCAGACCTTTGGGGGAAGGAGCAAACCTCTTCCACCATAGCCAAGCAGGTAAGCTGGGAATGATGAGGCTGAGTGATTTGCAAGTGAGGAGTGGGGTGCTGAGAGGTCTTGGACCAATGCAGATAGTCTGCAAGAAGTGGGACCACTCGGCCTCTGAGCTCCATAGAGACCCCAGCCTCCACTCTCCTGTGGGTGGTGGAGAGGGTGGCCAGGTAGTATAGGACTGAGACAGAGGTGCTAAAGAGAAACATACTACTTGGAGAGTCAGGAAGCCATACCTAGCCTAGTGCTTGGACGAGTCATCCTGTAAATCTCTGTGTCTGTAATGTGAGCTGGGTGGAGGAGGAGGTCTCACAACTCTGGCAGTACCCATTTTGCTGGGTTCTCTCTTGAACCAGAAGCCAGAAGCCCAGGAGTCCCAAAATTCTGCCTTCACTGCTCACTGCTTTGATTTTGCTGAGTGGCTGACTGGCTGACAGGATGCCAGAGAGGAAGAAACCCTGTGGCATCTGACAGATCTCTCTGGATTTGGAGCCAGCAGAGGAATATTTCCTCTGGAGCTGTGTCCCTGGTCTCCGTGCTTGATGACAGATGTCTGAGAGCACCCAAACTGTCCCCTTTCCCTCTCATGGGTTATGGCCCCCACCTTTGTCCATCTTCAGGAGAAGCAATGGGAAGCAGCCCAAGAGGACCCCATTAGCCACTCTAAGGGCATCAGAGGCAATGGCTCTGTGATGGACAGTGAAGGCAGTCATGGCTGAATCCGGTCAGTTCCTTTCTCTTCCCTTTGGGCTGTAAAGAGTAAACCAGGGAGGGACAATAAAATAATTTTGTATAATACCCTGAGATCAGGATTGAGGAACACGGAGGTTCTGGGGGAGGGATGGGTGGGAACCAGCCAATAGCAGCCTCTGGGGAAGGCTGCCATGTCTCCTCGCTGTCCCTCCAGCTCCTCCAGCCCCTGCCCTTGTAATCTGACCTTGATGTTACTCTTCCTCCCATTAGTTACCCTGAAGATGCAGATAGTATCCTGGGAATTATATCCATGGAAATAATATTACAGTAGTTTCTATGCAGAAATCCTGTTTTCCCTTCTCCTGCGGGTCTCATCAGAGGCATCGCTTCCATACTTGGGGCCGTCTTCGTTGTCATCAGCACCTACCTTGGAGTCTCTGCCTCCCCACACTATAGCACCTAATGTAGTGTCTGCACAGAGGCACACCTGGGTCTGAATCCTAGCTATGTGATCTTGGGAAAGTTGTTCCACCTTTCTGTTCCCCAGTATCCCCATCTCAGGATAGCACTAGTACCTGCCTTTGTTTCATCTATGTTGAGATCCATCCCCAGGGAGATTGGAGTCCTAGGATAACAGGCCCAAACAGCTGCCTAGGGCATGTGGTCATGAGGTAGAACCCACAGAGCCTCTTAAGATTCCAGGAAGAGCTGGGCTTGGTGGCTCAGTCTGTAATCCCGCGCCTTTGGGAGGCTGAGGTGAGTGGATTGCCTGAGCCCGCAGGGTCGAGACCCGCCTGGGCAACTTGGTGAGACCTCATCTCTACAATAAATCAAAAATCAGCCGGGCGTGGTAGCGCGCACCTGTAGTTCCAGTACTTGGGAGGCTGAGGCGGAAGGATAGCCAGAGCACAGCAGGTCAAGGCTGCAGTGGCCAGCAGCGGCCACTGCACTCCAGTCTGGGCGACAGAGTGAGACTCCAACTCAAAAAAAAAAAAAAAAAAAGATTCCAAGAAGAAGAAACATCTTCCCAGTTTTCAAGAAAGAGGCAAAGCCAAAGAAAAACCTGCAACTTACCTATATTTACCCAGATAACGAAGATAATTAGTTAGATGGTAAGTCTGTTATCTGAGTTCAGCCATGCCCAAGGCACCATTTTGGGCCCCAGAGTGGGGCAAATACAAACAGATGGATGCCCTAGGGTCAGACAGACCTGGGTTTGAATCCCAGCTCCTCCAAAGACCGCTGTGTGACCTTCTGGAATTCACTTTCCTCTTTGGCAAAATGGTGGCTGTCATGTCTACTGTTTAGGACTACATTCAGGATTGAATGAACTGAAGCATTCCATAGCTGCAGCAATAGTGGTTGATAGTGACAATAAATACTGCATGTTTGGCCTCAGATCCTTGTCATCCAGCCCAGTAGAGCAAGCCTTGTGCCTGTGAAAATGCAAGCGCATGAGAGAGGAAACTAGTCTGTGCAGTGCTGGGTACCCACATGGCTCCCAGAGGAGCTCAGGGAGTATCTGAGGAAAGGGGGAAGAAATGGGACTAGGAAGCATGGCCAGCAAAAGGGCTGGAAGCAGTCCAAGCACGGGACTAATCATTTTTTTTTCCTGAAGATGCAGATGTGACAGGCATAGAGGCCTCTTGTCACGTGGGAGAAGAGTGAGAGTTGGCCTGAATCCTGAAGGGCCTTGAACCACATGAATTTAGACTCTGGGCTGGAGGGAAACATGCTGGGCTGTGATATGTTGGATCATAGGTCTTGGCATGGGCTCCTTTTGGGACCCTGTGGTATGGAAATAGTCTGGGAAGCCAGACAGATCTGGATCCAAATCCTGCCCTGCAACTTGCTATGTGACCCCAGGTCAGTGATTTGATCTCTCTGAACCTTTTGACCACAAGACTGTCATAAAATTGAATGAGATAAGATACACCCATGACACACCTGCCCAGTGCAAGGCTGATGTGTTAGTACCTCCCATCTTTTTTTTTTTTTTTTTT
>NW_007255960.1:153695-164155 GCF_000164805.1 Carlito syrichta | reverse complement strand
AAAAAAAAAAAAAAAAAGGAAGGCTGAGATGGAAGGATCACCTGAGCCCAGCAGGTCAAGGCTGAGGTGGCCATGAGCATACCACTGCCCTAAAGTCTGGGCAACAGTAATACTCTGACTCAAAAAAAAAAAATAGGCCAGGCGTGGTGGCTCAAGCCTATTATCCCAGCACTTTGGGATGCTGAGGTGAGAGGATTGCCTGAGCCCACGGGTTCGAAACCAGCCTGGGCAACATGGTGAGACGTCGTCACTACAATAAATAAAAAAATTAGCTGGGCATGGTAGCTCACACCTGTAGTTCCAGCTACTTGGAAGGCTCAGGTGGAAGAATTGCCTGAGCCCAGCAGGTGGAGGCTGTAGGGGCAAGGAGCGTGCCACTACACTCCAGCCTGGGCGACAGAGTGAGAATCCAACTCAATAATATATAAATAATAAATAAATAAAATACAATAAAATAACAGTAGTAACTACCTTTGTCCCATCTAGGTTGAGATCCATCTCCAGGGAGATTGGAGTTCTAGGCTAATAGGCCCAAACAGGCGGGTATTCTTCAACTGCCCGGAGCATGTGGTCGTGAGGCAGAAGCCACAGGAACTACGGGAAGAGGACTCTCAGAGCCATGGCCCATGTCAGCATCAACAGTGACCAGGGCGAGTGGGGCTTGAGCACAGATGCCGGGGAGCGAGCCCGGCTGCTACAGAGTCCCTGTGTGGACACAGCTCCCAAGAATGAGTGGGAGGCCTCTCCTGTGAGTCCAGGCAGAGGCACCACTTCCACGCTTGGGGCCATCTTCATTGTCGTCAACGCCTGCCTTGGCGCAGGGCTGCTCAACTTCCCAGCAGCCTTCAGCACTGCTGGGGGTGTGGCAGCCGGCATCACTCTACAGATGGTGAGTGTGCTGGCTGGGAGGGCAGAGGTGCAATTCAGGTGAGCTCTTTGCCTTAAAAGGGAGGCTTTGGTGCCGGGCTCAGTGGCTCAGCCTGTAATCCCACGCCTTTGGGAGGCTGAGGTGAGTGGATTGCCTGAGCCCACGGGTTCGAGACCCGTCTGGGCAACTTGGCGAGACCGCATCTCTACAATAAATCAAAAATTAGCCAGGCGTGGTAGCGCATGCCTGTAGTTCCAGCTACTTGGAAGGATCGCTGGAGCCTAGCAGGCGAGGCTGCGGTCACCAGGAGTGGCCACTGCACTCCAGTCTGGGCGACAGAGTGAGACTCCAACTCAAAAAAAAAAAAAAAAAAAAGGGAGGCTTTGGATCAGGGATGGTTAGTAGGTGACATATGTCTCATATGTCTCACTGTTCCTTCCCTCACACATGGCAGACATTACTAATCTATCCCAGCATTCTTTCCCTTGAGCCCAGATAAGGTTTCAGAAGCCTTCCCAACAATCAGAGAAATTTGAGCATCAACTGCGTATCTAACTTTTTAGGTGTTACATTGATAATGTGGTCCTATTCATAAAGGGGCCTTATCTTTTAAAACTACATGCTGAAATACTTATTGATGAAAAGACTCGATAGCTTGCACTGACTTCAAAATAATCCAGAGTGGAAAGGGAAACACAGTGAAACAAAATTGACCGTGAATCAATCAGTTTTGAAGCTAAGTGACAGTTCATTATACTAATCTATTTACTTTTGTATATTCGAAATTTTTCACTTTTCGTTTTTGCTCTTAAAGGAAATATCAACTTGGCAACCTCTGGCAGTCTATTAAAATTGCCCAGTGAGGTTTGCCAGGCCCTCTTTGGGCACTGGCCCAGTAAGTACTGAGCCAGCCTAGAATGCCCTCTGCTGCCAGGCCTTTCCCGCATGCTCTCGTTCTGCCCCTGCCTGCAGGGCATGCTGATTTTCATCATCAGTGGCCTTGTCATCCTGGCCTACTGCTCCCAGGCCAGCAACGAGAGGACCTATCAGGAGGTGGTGTGGGCTGTGTGTGGCAAGCTGACGGGTGTGCTGTGTGAGGTGGTCATCGCCGTCTATACCTTTGGCACCTGCATCGCCTTCCTCATCATCATCGGGGACCAGCAGGACAAGAGTGAGGCACCTCCTCAGTACCTACCTCTCCTTCTGGGTCCTGGGGATCCTGTGGTGGAGGGAAAAGGTGCCGAACACTGACCCAGGATTTGCCTGGGCCCAGCATTCATCTGGGAATCCTTTCTCCAGGCTGCTGGGCCCGTTAGACAGAGGGACGTCCTGGAGCCCAGCAGAGCAGGAGGGCTGTACCCTGTGGTGGCCTGGCATGACGTTCCCTCCTTCCTCCTTGTGCAGTTATAGCTGTGATGGCAAAGGAGCCTGAGGGGGCCAGTGGCGGCCCCTGGTACACAGACCGCAAGTTCACCATCAGCCTCACTGCCTTTCTCTTCATCCTGCCCCTCTCCATCCCCAGGGAGATCGGCTTCCAGAAATATGCCAGGTGCGGAGCAGGTTCCCACCCCAGCCTGGGACAGACAGAAGCTCTGATACTGGGCAGCTAGAGACTGAAGGGCCGCTGGGGAACCCTGCTCTTCCTTGTCGCCACCCTTGGGGAGCAAGAACAGACAAGCCAGGGCAGACCAGAGCTTTCAGGGTTTCAGGCAGAAGACCTTCCATTTCTGTCTTCTTCCAGGGAGACAGCGGACCTTTCATCAATGAGAGATTTGCTTCTAAGTATCCCTGTCAAAGAAGGGGTGGGTGGCGATCAGGAGTGTGAAGACAGCTTGCCATCCTGGGCCTTGACTTTCCCTGGGAGGATGGGATTTGTGATCATTTGAGATTGCCAGCCTGGCAGTGTCTTCCATACAGCTTGGTATGAGAGGAGGAGACTGGCTTCCTGGCTCAGTGTCTGAAAAGCTGTGGAGTTCTAGGCTGTCCGCAGTCTATAAGTAGATGGTGACGCTCAGCTATCTCCAAGGCTCCCTTATGTGTTCACATTTCAGTATTAGTACTCTCAATCCTCTTACCTCTGGCATCTCCTAGTTCTCAAAGACCAGGTGGAGAGGATAGTCTACTCACAGCCTGCACCAAAGCTGGGCTGCTCTGGTTGAAATTCCAGGTGTGCTTGGAGCCCAGCTCTCTGCCATGATCTCTGAGCCATGGGCCAGCACATTTCTTGGTGGCCAGACTTATCAGTCAGGTCCCCTGTTGGTTGTTCAGCTCCCTCCAAGCTGTGGCAGGTTTCTCTGAAACTTACTTCTCAGGCATCTCCTCAGTCTTTGCTTGCCGTAGTTCCCAGGTCATTCAGTGGACACTTGTAGTCACTAGGCCTGAGAGTAGATGGCCATGGGAAAGGAAACAGAAAACGGCAGCTGGGTCTAGAGAGGAGAACGCTCAATCTCTCCTTTCTGGCAGCTTCCTGAGCGTCGTGGGTACTTGGTACGTCACTGCCATTGTTATCATCAAGTACTTCTGGCCAGATAAAGAAATGACCCCAGGAAACATCCTGACCAGGTGAGTGAGAGCCCCTGGGAGACATATGGGCTAGAAACCACCACTTGGGCCCCAGCAGATACTGTGCCAGGCACCAAAAGGCCACACAGGCGCTCTTCCCAAGGCACATAGGGCTGTCTCATTTGTCATTGAAGGAAGGAAGAAAGAAGTCCCAATCTCTTGTGAGTGGAGGGAAGAGTAAGAACCACAGATAGGGGACTTTGCCACTAACACCCAATAGATGAACCAGTGCAAGAGTAGGCCTCAAGTTGTAGAGACCACTGGGGTGGAATTGCACGTTTTTCTGACTTCTGCTTATCGATAATTTCTCGGTCTGTTTGAGGATGAATGTCTTGTCTTTTTTTTAAGTTTCCTTTTTTTGAAGGAACAAACCAGAAGAGTCAAAGCCCTGGTCCAGAAACCAGCAATTCTGGATTTGGGTCCCAGGCGGGCCTTCCCAAGCTTCAGTTTACTGCAGTTGCCTTCTCCCTGTTCCCAGACTTCTGTGGCTGGAACGTGCAGAATGCCGGTTGCTGGAGACCATGGGGGTTGAATGAGGAGGCAGGGCCTGGGGAGGGTTGGTCACTCTGAGGGGCTCCCAAGTAGCGCCTTATGCGTTCGTCCACAGGCCGACTTCCTGGATGGCCGTGTTCAACGCCACGCCCACCATCTGCTTCGGATTTCAGGTGCCCGTTGCAAGGTCCCTACTGTCCCCTTCGCTCCTCCCCTGTTGTGGGATGGACCCGTGTTGCAGGCAGGATGAGGGGATTCCTGGGAGGAAGGATGGAGTTGGGGCCCCAGGACTTGCCCCTGGTCCCTGGGGTCTTTGTCCCCAAGGTCCTCTCTAGACACCGGGAGTAAGACTTCCCTGCCATGACTATGCCCTTCACCTGGACAGTGCCACGTGAGCAGTGTACCCGTCTTCAACAGCATGCGGCAGCCTGAGGTGAAGACCTGGGGTGGGGTGGTGACGGCCGCCATGGTCATAGCTCTTGCTGTCTACATGGGTACAGGTGAGTGCTCCCCCCAAAAGACCAGAATTGGAGTGTTTTCACTCCATCTCAAGTTCCCAGGTCCCCTGACCCAGCTTCCCTGGAGACAGCCTGTACTCCCAGCATGACAAATACTCCTGTAGGCATTGGTTTGAACTTGGGCTTCCTAGGGTCTCCTGCTGCCAAGATGAGAGAGATGTATTCATTTTTTCACTCACCAGTTCTAAGTTGGTGCCTAGGAAGGGCCAGGAACTGTTCTCGGCGTGGGGGAGGCCATGGTGATAGATAGGCCTGGTCCTGTCCTCGTGAGATTGACAGTCTCGTTGGAAAGACAGTCATCAAGAGTAACTAGGGGCCAGGCATAGTGGCTCAAGCCTGTAATTCCAGCACTTTGGAGGCAGGGGCGAGAGGATTGCCTGAGCCCAGGGGTACGAGACTAGCCTGGACAACTTAGTGAGACCGTCTCTATCATAAATCAAAAAATAAACTGGACATGGTAGCGCACACCTGTAGTTTCACCTACTTGGAAGGCTGAGGCAGAAGGGTCGCCCGAGCCCAGCAAGTCAAGGCTGCGGTGGCTGTGAGCATGCCACTGCACTCCATCCTGGGCAGCAGAGTGAAACTCCAACTCAAAAAAAAATAGGGGATCAATAAGAAATTCCAGACGGTGGCGAGTGCTGTGATGACAGTGAAAAGGGGAGTTGTGAATGAGACTAGGTGGGGTACTTGGTTTACAAATGGCTCCTCTCTGAGGGGTCCCAAATGATGAGAAAGAGCTGTAATAGAAAGAACTGGGGGAGAAGCGTACTAGACAGAAGAACCACAAAATGCCAAGTCCCTGAGGCAGGACCGGAAAGGAGGTAAGTGTGACTGGAGTGGAGTGAGTTGGGACAGGTGGCAGGCCGTGAGGCCAGATAGGTCATGGGCGTCAGATCTGTTGGGCCTCAAGGGCTGTTGTAGCCAGAAAGGAAGTGTTCTAAGCAGGGGAGTCGCTCAGGGAAAAATGGCTCTGGCTTCTGTGTTGAGAGTAATCGGGATGAGGGAGCAGGGCTGGGAGACCAGGAAGAATGGCCCCCTGTGGGACCTTCCAGGTGGGCTGCAGCACTGTCTAGCCTCTGAAGACACAGCCAGAAACAAGAGGGGCAAATGGGCAAACCCCTCTTCTCCTGGGACTCATTCTGGGCGGGGGAGAGGGGACAGACAAGAAACCAGTTTTAAAAAAATTTAGAGAAGAATGAGTGTTAGAAAAAACAAGGCGATATGAGGGAGTTCCTGGGATGGGGGTCACATGGGTGGCATGGCAGAAAGCCTTCCCAGAGGAGGGACATCTGTACTGAGACCTGAATGATGAGGAAATGACAGCGTGAATATCTGGCAGACAACAGTTAGTGCAGAGGCTCTAAGGCAGAAACATCCTGGGCAAGTTCAAGATCAAAAAGGTGGGGGCTGGCTGGGTGCGACGTCTCACGCCTATAATCTCAGCACTCTGGAGGCCAAGGTAAAAGGATTGCCTGAGCCCAAGGATTCAAGACCAGCCTGGGCAACCTGGCAAGACCTCATCTCTACAATAAATCAAGAAAAAATTAGCCAGGCGTGATGGCGCACACCTATAGTTCCAGCTACTTGGAAGACTGACGCAGCAGGATCACCTGAGCCCAGCAGGTCAAAGCTGCGGTGGCCGTGAGCGTGTCACTGCGCTCCAGCCTGGGTGACAGAGTGAGACTCCAACTAAAAAAAAACAGGGGGGCTGGAGGACTGGGGGGATATGAGAAGTCAGGGAGGGGGCATCTGATCCCAGCCCAACTTCCCCTCTGAGCCTCAGTCTAAGCCTCGGGAGCTGCTGCTGCATCCTCCCTGGCTGATGTTGCACCAGGAGTAGGCAGTCCACCCCACCCTCCCAGAGTGGCTCTGATTCGGCCCCTTTGTCCCTGCACACAGGCATCTGTGGCTTCCTGACCTTTGGAGCTGCTGTGGACCCCGATGTGCTCCTGTCTTACCCCTCGGAGGACATGGCTGTGGCTGTTGCCCGAGCCTTCATCATCCTGAGTGTGCTCACCTCCTACCCCATCCTGCACTTCTGTGGGCGGTGAGTAGCCTCCTGCCCTGTTGGGGCCCTCCTGTTCCCCAGGACCCCTCAGAGCCCCTGTGAGCCCTTTCAGCATGGTACTTTGACCCTGTGTGGAACCCATTCTGTGGAAGGAGAAACTGGAGACCATAGAAAAGAGTCAGCGCCTAGGATGGCCTTCCAGGTACCCCAAGCCAGGTCTCAGGAGCTGTCCTGGGGTCACCAGAATGTTCTGTGAGTCCCGTAAGAATCTTTATCCCGCCGTGATGCGGTAGCTCACACCTGTCATCCCAGTACTTTGGGAGGCAGAAGCAAGAGGATTGCCTGAGCCCATGGGCTCCAGACCAGCCTAGGCAAATTAGAGAGACCTCATCTCTACAATAAATCAAAAAATTAGCTAGGTGTGGTGGTGCATGCCTGTAGTTCCAGCTACTTGGAAGGATCACCTGAGCTTAGCAGGTTGAGCCTGCTGTGGCCGTGAGTATGCCACTGCACTCCAGCCTAGGTGACAGAATGAGACTATAACTCAAAAAAAAGAGAGAGAGAGAATCTCTATCCAGATTATTTTCTGACCTTTCACATGGGTGTCCAGCCTTTTGGATATCCCCAGACCATTCCATTTAAGAAGAAAACATATCCTTTTCTTTATTTTATTTTTTGTTTGAGTTGGGGTCTTACCCCATCACTTAGACTGGAATTCAGTTGCTCATTGGGTTGAAGTCATCCTCCCACCTCAGCCTCCCACGTAGCTGGGACTACAGGCTCATGCCACCATGCCTGGCTAATTTTTTATTTTATTTTATTTTATTTTTTAGTTTTTGTGGAGACAAGGTCTCACTACATTGCCCAGGCTAGTATCAAACTCCTGGGCCCAGGCAATTCCTGCCTCAGCCTCCCAAAGTGCTGGGATTACTGGCATGAGCCATTCACCTAGCAAAATAATGTATCCGTTTCTGTAGAGTGAAGCAAAGCACAAAGCCCTCCACATTCACCATCTCATCTAGTCTGAGGGAACCAAAGTACTGGTAGGCCCATTTTACAAAAGAGGAAACTGAAGCTCAGTATTAGGGCCCTCCCCACCATCTGCCCGTGAGGGGTCTGATTCCTGTGAGCTAGGGGTGGGTGGCCGTCAGCACCAAGGGCGTCTCTGATCCCTCTCCACATGGGCAGGGCGGTGGTGGAAGGCCTGTGGCTGCGCTACCAGGGGATGCCGGTGGAGGAGGACGTGGGGCGGGAGCGGCGCCGGCGCGTGCTGCAGACGCTGGTCTGGTTCCTGCTCACCCTGCTGCTGGCACTCTTCATCCCTGATATCGGCAAGGTGATCTCAGTCATCGGAGGCCTGGCCGCCTGCTTCATCTTCGTCTTCCCAGGTGCAGACCCCTGGCATCCCCTCACAGCCCCGCAGCTGAGACTCATGGGGCCTCCCTGGTCTCGTTGCCCCACCTGTTCAAAACCTGCTGGGGAGAGTAACTACAGCATTTATCCATCACCCACGTCTGCTCAGTACTTGCCCCTGCCCAAGCATTATGAGGGAAAGAAGGTGTAGTTGTGACCTCCAGTTTACCATTGAGGAGGTGTGGGCTCAGAGAGGGTAACAGACTTGCCTAAAGCTTGACAAACCGAGCTAGTAAGTGACAAACCTGTTCAAATTGAAGGCTGTCTGGGTCCAGAGTCTATACTTTTAACCCTTCATTCAAGTATCTTGCCCCCTGACTGTGAGGGATCTCTCTGGCCTGTTCAGCCCATTGCAGCCCATTATTACAGCAGTGGGGGCTGGGGTGGTGCCCTGACACAGACATCAGGAGACCTGAGTACCAGACATGGGTCTGTACTAGATCCCTAAGGAACTGCCTATTTGCCCATCCATAAGTTCAACCCATACCCAGCTTGTCCCTATGCAGGAAGCCACCTAGAGATCCCTGGCCACTTTGCTTAGAGCAAGGGAGTCACATCTGCCCAGAAGTGCACTGGGAAGGGCCCTGGGAGTGGGATACCACTGAGTCACCATTCAGTGCTGTCCCTTTAGCTCTGAGTCTCGCATGCAGCCCAAGGAGGACTTGTCAGATGCTGGCCTGTCCTAAGGGAGTAGATGCCAGGCCTGTCCTGCCAGTTGTAGACTAAGGGACCAAAATGGAATATGTGTAGAGTAAACATAGGCCTTTCTCCATCCACCATCGTTACCTCTTGGTAAGGGAGAAGGCTGAGCCTGAGGGAGGGAGCCCCTTGCCCTGCAAACACTCAGGGCTGCTTCCTCTCTAACAGGGCTGTGCCTCATTCAAGCTAAACTCTCTGAGATGGAGGAAGTCAAACCAGCCAGGTAAAGCATGGCTCAGCTATATGGTCCTCTCGGGGAGACGGTGGATTGGGGAGAAAGGGGGCTAAAAAAAGGTAGAGATGAAGAGACTTGTGTAACACACAAAAAAACAAAAACAGAAAAGAGATTTGTGTATGTAAAAATAATGGGGTTTTGGGCTGGGCACAGTGGCTCACGCCTATCATCCCAGCACTTTGGGAGGCCAAGGTGAAAGGATTGCCTGAGCCCATGGGTTCAAGACCAGCCTGGGCAACCTGGCGAGACCTCATGTCTACAATAAATCAAGAAAAATGAGCCGAGCGTGGTGGCGTATGTCTGTAGTTCCAGCTATTGGAAGGCTGAGGTAGAAGGATCACCTAAGCCCAGCAGGTCAAAGCTGCAGTGACTGTGAGCGTGCTGCTGCACTCCAGCCTAGGCCACAAAGAGTGAAAATCTAACCCCCCCCAAAAAAAACAATGGGGTGTTTTCTGGGCGCAGTGGCTCATGCCTATAATCCCAGCACTTTGGGAAGTGGAGGCAGAAGAGGATTGTCTGAGCCCATGGGTTTGAGACCAGCCTGGGCAACGTGGCAAAACCTCTTCTCTACAATGAATCAAAAAAATTAGCTGGGGGTGGTAGCACGTGCCTATAGTTCCAGCTACTTGGAAGGCTGGGTTGAGGTGGAAGGATCACATGAGCCTAGCAGGTCGAGGCTGTGGTGGCCATGAGCATGCCACTGCACTCCAGCATGGGTGACAGAGTGAGACTCCGACTCAAAAAAAAATTATGAGGTTTTAAAGTACTTATTTTTATTTATTTATTTATTTTGAGTCGGAGTCTCACTCTGGTGCCCAGACTGGAGTGCTTAAGGTACTTTTTTAAAATGGGTAACATGTGTCTTGTTAGAAATTCAAAACCTAGGCCGGGCACAGTGGCTCATGCCTATAATCCTAGCACTTTGGAAGGCTGAGGTGAGAGGATTGCCTGAGCCTGTGGGTCCAAGACTAGCCTGGACAACATAGCAAGACCTCATCTCTACAATAAATAAAAAAATTAGCCGGGCATGGTGGTACATGCCTATAGTTCCAGCTGCTTGGAAGGTTAAGGTGAAAGGATTGCCTGAGCCCAGCAGGTATTGTAGAGGTGAGGTCTTACTAAGTTGTCCAGGCTGGTCTCGAACCCCTGTACTCAGGCAATCCTCTTGCCTTGGGCTTCCAAAGTGCTGGGATTATAGACATGAGCCATGACACCCGGCCTCTGTTTTGTTTTATCAAAAAAAGACTTCATGCCAGACACACTTTTCTGCCATTTGCTTTTTTTTAACATAACTATCAGTACATGAAGATTTGCTCCTTCCTTTTTTAAATGGCTGCCGAATATTCTGTTGTGTGAATGTGTCCTGAATGTGGGTACTGTTATCCATCTTGGTGTATCTCTTCCCAGATTTTGGTAGGATCAATTCTTAGGTGGAAACTGTGAGGTCACAGTGCATGTTCACCTTCCTTTCTAAATTGTGTTAGTCTAATGGATAAGAAATATTACATTGTCTGGACGCAGTGTCTCAGCCTATAATCCCAGCACTTTGGGAGGCCCAGGCAAAGGAATTGCCTGAGCCCGGGATTTCAAGACCAGCCTGGGCAACTTGGTGAGACCTTGTCTCTACAGTAAATCTCTCTCTCTCTCTCTCTCTCTCTCTCTCTC
>NW_007255960.1:147590-153492 GCF_000164805.1 Carlito syrichta | reverse complement strand
TTTTCTCACACACACACACACACACACACACACACACACACACACACAAACTAGCCGGGCATTGTGGTGTGGGGTTCAAGACCAGCCTGGGCAACTTGGTGAGACCTTGTCTCTACAGTAAATCACTCACACACACACACACACACACACACACACACACAAACTAGCCGGGCATTGTGGTGTGTATCTGTAGGTCCAGCTACTTGGAAGGCTGAGGCAGAAGGATCATCCAAGCCCAGCAGGTCAACGCTGTGGTGGCTGTGAGCATGAGCCACTGTGCCCGGCCTAGGGTTTGAATTTCTAACAAGACACATGTTACCCATTTTAAAAAAGTACTTTAAGCCCTGCAACTTGGGCAACAAGAGTAAGATTCCAAGTCAAAAGAAATATTGTTTTGATATGCCTATTTCACTGCATAGTAGAGAAGTTGAGAACAGGTTGCATGCTTTAAACCAAAGTATTATGCAATAACATTTGTTCATTATAGAAAACTTAAGCACGACTCAGCGGCTCACATCTGTGATCCCAGCACTTTGGAAGGCAGAGGCAAAAGGATTGCCTGAGCCCAGGGGTTCGAGACCAACCTGGGCAACCTGGTGAGATCTCATCTCTATAATAAATCAAAAAATTAGCTGGGCATGGTGGCTTGCACCTAATAGTTCCAGCTACTTGGAAGGCTGAAGTAGAAGGATCACCTGAATCTAGTAGGTCGAGGCTGCAGTGACTGTGAGTGTGCCACTGCACTCTAGCCTGGGCGACAGAGTGCAACCCCAATTCAAAGAAAAAAAAAGAAAGTAAGTAAGTAAAAGTCATCCTTAATCTCAATACCCAGTTATAAACCTGTTGCTGCTTTTTTTTTTTTCCTCTTTTGAGTCAATATCTCACTCTGTTGTCCAGGCTGGAGTGCAGTGACACTCTCACAGCCACCACAGCCTTGACCTGACGGAGTCAGGCAATCCTTCCACCTCAGCCTTCCAAGTAGCTGAAACTACAGGCATGTGCCATCACGCCTGGCTACATTTTCTTGATTTATGGTAGAGACAAGTTACCCAGGCTGGTCTCATACCTGTGGACTCAAGCAGTCCTCTCGCCTCTGCTTCCCAAAGTGCTGGGATTACAGGCATGAGCCACTGTGACTGACTGTTGCTGCGTTTGATACAGATGTTTGCAGATGCCTGCTTTTAGTTTCTGTTTTTTAATGAAATGAATCACATTGCACATGACCTGCTTTTTCTTGAACATAGTTCTATCAGGAGACTGGCATCCTAATCCTGTCACTTAATCCTGTTAGGTCTTGGTCTCCTTACCTGTAGATTAGAGCTAATATACCTGGCTCCACATATCTTTGTATGGAAAAGTCCTTGGGAAGCAGAAAGTGCTCTGCCAACGGGAGGGGTGGTGTAGTTACCGTAATTAACTGTTACATACATTGACGTCTGCAGAGTCCTGGGCTGGGATGATTGCTCAGGCCCCTTTTGTCCTCTGTCCTACAGCTGGTGGGTGCTGGTCAGCTACGGAGTCCTCTTGGTCACCCTGGGAGCCTTCATCTTCGGGCAGACCACAGCTAATGCCATCTTTGTGGAGCTCTTGGCATAACCGCTGCCTCCCAGGAACACGTGGCCTTTGCGGTGGGACCCAGAAACCCAGAGTCTCTGTAGGGCCACTCTGTGTCCACCATCATTTCAACTGGTAGCATGAAATCTGGACATCCTTTCCCAGGGACTCAGACAAAATCAGGCCCCATACCTCTGGACAGCTCTAACCCAGTTCCCTTCCTGCTCCCCAGTCCTGGCAGTGCCGTGGCAGTGGCAGGAGGTCTTATGTCACAGAGGAACCTTCTTCCTCTCCTAATTCGCCACTTCTCCATGCCTGAAACCTATGGTCGAAGAGGGTCAGTAGGCCTCAGAAGAAAGAACCCAGTCTGACTTCCATCTGGAGAAAGACTGGACAAAAGGCCACCGTCCTCCAGAGCAGCCTGTCCTGAGCAGAGGCTGTGTTCATTACCTCAGGACCAACGGTGGCTTCCTCTGGAATCTGGCAACTTCAAGGTGGCATTGAAGTCGTACAAATACAAGGGCAGGTAGATTCGGGCCTTGTCTGTTCTCTCCTGGGCCCCCATGAGCTTGGTAGCCTCTTTCCCGTGGCTAATAAGCATTTCCCAGGCCTCTAGGGGCCCACTCTGTTACTTTCTCCAAACTTTATGGTCCAGGCGAGGCAAGCCTCTTCTCCTCCATCACCGGACATCACCAAGTCTAATGTTTACAAACGGTGCCAGCCTGGCTCTGAAGCCAGGGCGTCCCGTGCCACGGTGCTGTGAGTATTCCTCCATTAGCTTTCCTCATGGGGCTGGAACTGGGGTGGAGGAATCTGCATTTCTCTCTCAGATTCCAGATGGTGCCTCTACTCAGAGGCTCCAGGGTGGGTGATGGAGAAAGCTGGGAACTTTTGAGAGCTTCCATGCAGGCTGGGCTGGCCATTTTCAGTTATTGCTTCTCTTCACCCTGCCCCTCCTCTCCCCCCCAAACACACCCTCCGCCAGCCTTAGCCTAATAACCCAGGGAGGAAAAAGCAGCTGGCTTGTCACTGCCTCCCGGGCAACATTTGAGCCTGTCATGCTGGCCTGGAAGTTTCCCTCCCTGTCTGGATTTTGTCTGCTCCCTCCCTCCACACACCTGTCACCTGTTCATTCTCTATCCCGTTTCTCTGTGTAGCTCAGTCTCTCCCACTCACATAATGTGAGGCAAGTGCAGATCCTCTCTCACAGCTTCCTCAGCAACACATGTCCCTCCGGCACAGCCTTGTGGCCTGTCAGTCACATCAGAGTGACACCTGGATGTTACCCAGGCAGGGTGAGGAGAGACGCCGTCTTCCCTTCATGTTCCCATTTTGACCGCCCTGGGCCCACAGCTGCTGCCGCTCACCTTGGCCAATTCCAGGCACCAATCAGGCTTCCTCCTCTACCCGGAACCCTGACATTTCCTTGACCCTTCCTGCCCAAAACCTCCGTATTGGGTATGCGTGGAACCCCATGCCCAGCAGCCCACCACTCAGGGCAGTACGATCTAAGAAGCCGAGGCTGGTCGGAGCCTGGCTAGACTTCTGCTCAGTCCCCAGACTGGATGCACTGCCTTTTCTCACATCCCCTCTTGGTGCCTGCTGTTCTCTGCCCCCGAGGCCAGCCCCACTCTGCTTTTTCCTCAGCCTCCTACACAGGACCAGGCCTGCCAGCCATCCCTGACAAGGCAGGAGAGCAGCCCAGTCAGCAGGGCTGCACAGCCTCCCAGTGCTGCTTCAGGGGTGGTAGGGCGTAAGGGGAGTCTGCACAGAGGCAGAGCAGTCGGGAAAAGGAGCTGGAACCTGGCCTCTTGGCCTAACCTCAGGAGCCCCCTTCCCATTCTCTTCCCCACCCTCCCTATCAGGGTATTTCACTGTTTCTTTTCTACTTGTGCACACTTGGAAAAGGGAAGATGGTTAATAAAAGGAGCTGTGCTGCTGAGCTATGTCCCCCGTGTCTAGTGCTGGGGACAGAGTCCGGGCCCTTGCCAAGAGAAAGGACTGGGGTGGGAGGTATCAATGGCATGTCCCATCTATGGGCCCTGTCTCAGGAATGGCACCACCATGTTCCCTCTACCACGCAGGAACCTGCAGTGGCTCCTGACACCTCCTCTTTCTTCCACACCCCATCAGTCCTTCCCAAGTGACTGAGGAATGCCTCTCAGTCTCCAGTCCTGCCCTGTCTTGACTCAAACCCTCACTGTGTCTTTTCCGCACTTCTCTGGCCTCACACTGGCCCTCCCGACCCCAAGCCTCAAACTCTTGAGCGTCTGTGCCTCATGTTTTCAGAGACGTGTTGAGCAGGCCCTGGTTGTCACGGTTATAGAGCCAATCACCACACTCAGTGCTGGCAAGAGATAATCAGCAAAACAGTTCCATCTTGGAATTTTTTTGGGGGGTGGGGGGCGGAGTTTCACTCTGTTACCCAGGCTGGAGTGCAGTGGCATGCTCATGGCCACCACATCCTCGACCTGCTGGGCTCAGGTGATCCTTCTGCCTCAGCCTTCCAAGCAACTGGAACTACAGGCACGCTCTACCACACCTGACTTACTTTTTGATTTATTGTAGAGATGAGATCTCACCAAGATGCCAGGCTGGTCTTGAACCCCTGAGCTCAGGCAATCCTCTTGCCTCGGCCTCCCAAAGCGCTGGGATTACAGGCTTGAGCCACCATGCCCAGCCTGGAATTTTTTTTTTTTAAACAGACTACAGCTCTGGCTCTGCTTTCAGCCTAGTTTTGGGACAATGGATGCTGAGCAAGTTGTCACACAAGTATTTCCTGGCAAACTATGACAAGCACCAAGAAGGAAAAATTTAGTATGTTATATCTGAGGCCTTGTCTGGAGAGTCGAGGAGTACTTCTTGGAGGAAGTGATGTTTGAACTGGCCCCTGAATTATGAACAGCCATTAACTAAGTGAAGAGAGGTGGGGAGAACCTTCCAAGCAATGGAAACTGCATATGCAAAGACCCTGTGGAAGGAGGAACATGTCTTGGGGAACTGAGTGGCCAATGTAGGTGGAGCATGGCCTGGATATGGGAGAACAGCAGAGGTGAGTCTAGAGAGTTCTGACTAAATCTTCAATGGCTCCCCCTTGCCGTAAGAGTCACGTCTACCCAGCTCATTTCCCACCACACTCTCCCTCTCTGCTCCAGTCATACTAAAATGAGGATTAGGGCTCCCCTTCTGGTAAGCAGGAATTGGGGTATCACTCTTCAAGAAGGAAACACCTGGGAATGGCTCAAGGGCCAGGAGCTCCTGGGGCTTTGGGCTGTGCTGCACACCTATCTGGAGAGCCAAGAGCTAGAGGTATGGTTTCACTTTCTCTGAACAGAGGAAAGGAAAGGTGTCTATACCAGAAGCCACTCCACTGCAAACAGCCAGATTCCTCCATTCACACATTTTACTCAAGACATCCCCATCCTGGTTAGGGGGAGATGATGAGAAATTACTTAATGGGGATATGGTGTGCATGATTCTGTTGATAGAGACACTGAAAGCCCAGACCTCACCACAACACAGTATAGCTATGTAACAAAACTGTACTTGCACTTGAACTCTTTAAATTCATACCAAAAAGGCTGGGCACAGTGGTTCAAACCTGTAATCCCAGCACTTTGGGAGGCTGAGGCGAGAGGACTGCCTGAGTCTAGGGTTTCAAGACCAGCCTGGGCAACTTGGTGAGACCTCATCTCTACAATAAATCAAAAAGTTAGCTGGGCATTTGGGCCCACACCTGTAGTTCCAGCTACTTGGAAGGCTGAGATGGAAGGATCACCTGAGTCCAGCAGGTCCAGACAGCAGTGGCTGTGAGCATGCCACTGCACTCCAACCTGGGTGACTCTGACTTAAAAATAAAATAATGGTGGGCAGCCAATGGGGCGAAGCTACCATCTGTGGGATTGTGACTGAAGCCTCTAAGTCAGAATCCCGCCCAGACGGAACGGTAAGGCAGTGCCGCTGGGCCTCGGATGGCCTCGGTTAGTCGGTACCCCGCCATCCCCACCGGCGGGATGCCCCGTCCCCGCAGCGGGGCGACCCCCGCTGCACGCCGGGACCGGGGTCCGGTGCGGAGAGCCCCTCGTCCCGGGACACGGGGCGCAGCCGGAAAGGTGGCCGCCCCCTCGCCCGTCACGCACCGCACGTTCATGGGAAATCTGGTGCTAAACCATTCGCAGACGACCTGCTTCTGGGTCGGGGTTTTGTACATAGCATAGTAGCATAGCAGCTCCCTCGCTGCGATCTATTGAAAGTCAGCCCTCAGCCGGGCTCGGTGGCTCAGCCTGTGATCCCGCGCTTTGGGAAGCTGAGGTGAGTGGATTGCCTGAGCCTGCGGGTTCGAGACCCG
>NW_007255960.1:138152-147570 GCF_000164805.1 Carlito syrichta | reverse complement strand
TGGCCAGGAGCTGCCACTGCACTCCAGTCTGGGCGACAGAGTGAGACTCCAACTCAAAAAAAAAAAAAAAGAAAGTCAGCCCTTGACACAAGGGTTTGGAAGAAAAAGGAAGAAAAAGAAAAAAATAAAAATAAAAAAACAAACATATATATAAAGAAATAAAAATAAAATAATTGTACACACACACACACACATACACACACACACACACACACACACACACACACACACACACAAAACGTTGGGTGCAGTGGCTCAGCCTGTAATCCCAGCATTTTGGGAGGCCGAAGTGAGAAGATTGCCTGAGCCCAGGAGTTCAAGACCAGCCTGGGCAACTTGGTGAAAGCTCGTCTCTACAATAAATCAGAAAAACTAGCTGAGTGTGGGAGCATGCGTCTGTAGTTCTCAGCTGGAAGACTGAGACAGAAGGTTCGTGTAAGCCCAGCAGGTCAAAGCTGCGGTGGCCGTGAGCATGCCACTGCACTCCAGCCTGGGCAACAGGAGTGAGACTTCAGCTCAAAAAAAAAGACATCCTCATCCTAGTGCTTCATATATTTGTAAGCACTTAATCAATGTCTGTCTCCCCATTAGGCTGTAAACTCCATGGGAGCAGGCCCACCCTATTCAACGGGCATCTTAGCCCAGTGGCACGTAGTAAGCAAGTGCTCGATAGTTAATGAATGAATGAATAGCAGCATTGACTGAGTTCTTTTTTTTTAAGATTGGAAAATATAATTTATTTAGAAAGTAGATTCGAGGAAGAAAAGACTCATCTTCCCAACACAGGGGAAGGGAACAAAGTTTAGGAAAGCATAGCGGCTGTAGCTCAATGAACACATGGCTTGGCAAGAGCTTAACAAAAGCAATGACCTGCTGAGTTCTTGTACAGTCAGCACTTTACTTGCATCATCCTCATTTTGTCTTTACAACTAGAAGCCAATGATCCCAGAGGCTAAGTGGTTTGCCCATAGTCACACAAGTCATAAAACTGAATGTGCTCTTTTTTTTTTTTTTGAGTTGGAGTCTCACTGTTTTACCAGGCTGGCGGAGAGTGGCAGGCTCCCCACAGCCTTGACCTGCTGGGCTCAGGCGATCCTTCCGCTTCAGCCTTCCAAGGAGCTGGAACCACAGGCATGCACCACCACACCTGGCTAATTTTTTTTTTGAAGGCCACTGACTTTATTGAGCTAAAAAACTTTACGAGGACAGTGACTATTCTTGCCAAAAAAGGAGCCAAATGGTATCAAACAGACAGGAGGTGAGGATGGGGGTAAGGGAAGGGGCCAGGAATCCACTCAGGAAAGCTCACAACTTTCACCAGAAAACTGGCAGGGGAAGAAGGAAGGGAGATGCATGCAAGAGTGAAAATTCCAAAAAAGTTGAAATGGTTAGGGGAGAAACTCCCAAAAGACCCTGGAGTACGTCAGAGGTGAGTACAACCACAGCAATCTTTTCCTTTGTAGAGGACAGGGGAAGAGTCCCTACTCGGCTGCAAACTCTGGAGACTCAAAGCTAGGGCTGGGGCTGGAGGGTTCCCCAAAGAGCATCACAAGAAGGCGTTGCACCACTCTCAAAGACATCCAAAGCAGTCCCGCGACTGCTTGGCATTGGCACCACATGTGTTCTTCAGCCTTTCCCGGAAGAGATCTTCATCTTTCTTTAGCACCAGAAACTGGCCAAAGACCACATAGGCCTTGTCAAAGCCTCTTTCCTCCAGCTTCTTGCCCAGGACTTCACCAATCTTGGCCAGACTCCCCACTGGCTTTTCTCCCATGGGCTCTGCCACGAAGTCTCGATGCTTTTGGGAGGTTGTCATCTTGATCAGGCTTAATTGGCAGCCCCAGTCCCATTACGGCTCTTGCCGCCAGCTGGCCGCTCCCACCGATACCTGGCTAATTTTTTGATTGATTGTAGAGATAAGGTCTCACCAAGTTGCCCAGGCTGGTCTCAATCCTCTCACCTCGGCCTCCCAAAGTGCTGGGATAATAGGCATGAGTCACCGCACCCAGCTACTGGATGTGCTCCTAGCTAGGATGAATAAAGAAGTGAGCAGCTGGGCTCAGTGGCTCAGCCTGTAATCCTGCACTTGGGAGGCTGAGGTGAGTGGACTGCCTGAGCCCAGGTGTTCAAGACCCGCCTGGGCAACTTGGCGAGACTTCATCTCTACAATAAATAAAAAAACTAGCCGGGCGTGGTAGCGCGCACCTGTAGTTCCAGCCACTTGGAAGGCTGAGGCGGAAGGATCGCCGAAGCCCAGTAGGTCAAGGCTGCAGTGGCCGGGAGTGGCCACTGCACTCCAGTCTGGATGACAGAGTGAGTCTCCAACTCAAAAAAAAAAAGGAAGTGAGCCGAGGGCTCCCTCAGAGCCAGCCTGGTGATTTTTTGTTTTTTTGTTTTAGAGTCTGAGTCCCACTCTGTCAACCAAGCTGGAGTGCAGTGGCACCCTCACAGCCACCGTAGCCTCGACCTGCTGAGCCTGATCAGGTGATCCTTCTATCTCAGCCTTCCAAGTACCTGGAACCACAGGTGCACACCACACGCCTGGCTAATTTTTTTGATTTATTGTAGAGACCAGGTCTTGCCAAGTTGCCCAGACTGGTCTTGAACTCCTGGGCTCGGGTAATCCTCTCACCTCCGCCTCCCAGTGCTGGGACTACAGGCGTGCAGCCTGGTGATTTCTGATCCCAAAAGGCAAGCCCAGAGACCTACAACCTCCATTCTGGCACCAGCATCGGATCCCCTCTGAGCCAGTCCACATCAAGTGATGGAGTACCTGTTGGCTAGTAGCTCTGAACAAGTTGCTTCAACTCTCTAGGCCTCTGTTTCTCTATCTCTAAAATGGGAATGGGCCAGGCGCAGCGGTTCATGCCTATAATCCCAGCACTTTGGGAGGCTGACATGAGAGAATTGCCTGAGCCTGTGGGTTCAGGACCAGCCTGCGCAACATGGTGAGACCTCACCTCTACAATAAATCAAAAAGTTAGCTGGGTGTGATAGTGCACGCCTGTAGTTCTGGCTACTTGGAAGGCTGAGGCAGAAGGATTGCCTGAGCTCAACAGGTCAAGGCTGTGGTGGCCAGGAGCGTGCCACTGCACACCAGCCTGGGTGACAGACTGAGACTCCAACTCAAAAAAAATAAAATGGGAATGACAATCTCTTACCTTATTTACCTCACAAGATAAAGGGGAGACAGAGGAAAAAGTACTTGAAAAATTACATGTGCCAAAGGCCACGTTTACAAAATAAATGTGCAGCTGGGTGTGGTGACTCACACCTATAATCCCAGCACTTTGGGAGGCCAAGGTGAGAGAATTGCCTGAACCCATGGGTTTGAAACCAGCCTGGGCAACTTGGTGAGACCTCATCTCTACAACAAATCAAAAAATTAGCCTTGCATGGGGTGGAAGGATCACCTGAGCCCAATAGGTCGAGGTACAGTGGCCGTGAGAGTGTCACTGCACTCCAACCTAGGCAACAGAGTGAGACTCTGACTCAAAGAAAAAAATTTGCAAACTCAGCTTCTCAAGACAACACATGCTGGTGTTTCCCACCACCTCCTGAGATTCAGGGTACTTCTCATCTTTAACATGCATATTTGCCAGACTCGGTGGCTCAGCCTGTAATCCCGTGCTTTGGGAGGCTGAGGTGAGTGGATTGCCTGAGCCTGAGGGTTCGAGACCCGCCTGGGCAACTTGGTGAGACCTCATCTCTACAATAAAAATAAAAAAATTAGCCGGGTGTGGTAGCATGCGCCTGAAGTTCCAGCTACGTAGAAGGCTGAGGCGGAAGGATCGCCGGAGCCCAGCAGGTCGAGGCTGCGGTGGCCGGGAGCGGCCACTGCACTCCAGTCTGGGTGACAGAGTGAGACGCCAACTCAAAAACAAAAAAACATGCATATTCATCACCACAGATTGCCAGGGGTTACACATTCTGACTCAACAGGTCTGGAAATGGAGCCCGAGGTCTGTATAGTTGACACTCTCAGAGCTCTGGTGGTCCTTGGGTCATTCTCTGAGTAGCAGGGACCTGGTGGAGAGAGCAAAGTCTTAGGCATCATTCTGACCTGGCTTGAACCCCAACCATGCCTCTTACACTGTGAGAACCCAGGGAGTTGGTTCACCTCTGATATCTTTTTTTTTTTTTCGAGTTGGAGTCTCACTCTGTCACCCAGGCTGGGGGTCAGTGGCATATTCACGGCCACCACAGCCTCAACCTGCTGGGCTCAGGTGATCCTTCTGCCTCAGTCATCCAAGTTGCTGGAACTGCAGGCACACGCCACCATGCCTGGCTAATTTTTTGTAGAGATGAGGGCTCTCCAAGTTGCCCAGGCTGGTCTTGAACCCGTGGACTGAGGCAATCCTCTTACCTCAGCCTCCCAAAGTGCTGGGATGATAGGCGTGAGCCACTGTGCACGCCCTCTCTGAATTATTTTACTCAACTATAAAGTGGGGGTGATGATGCCCATCTTGTAAATATTACAAATCCAAGGATAGTGGCATATAATACATGTGAAATGCCTGGCAAGTAGCAGGGACTATGTTGGTTATTTCACCGTCCTAGAAGGGAGGAGGGTGTGTGCAGTTTCTTCCTTTGGTCAATAGAGGTCACCGTTGCATAACTTCTGCTTACGAAGGCGGGGAGCCTATGGTTCAGAGAACAAGGCTCTGAGTCACTAGGGTTCCCAGTGACTCAGCTGCTATTTGGTAAATCTGAGTGATACCCGAGACTAGGGCAGAGAAAAGTTATGGCCTCCAGTCTGATGAGGGAATCAGGCCAATCAAATAGTCACAGAAATTAATTATGAAGGTGTATGTACTAGATGTGGCTATAGGTATTACAAACCCAGATTTGGTAATGGTTCCTAGGTGTGATGCAATGAAAAACATGTCAGTAGGTGAGGAGAAAGACCAGAGGTTGAGCCAGGAATAAGGTAGACACCCTGTCCAACATGTCAGGTTTGCTAGGGGAAATAGGCTCCAGGTTCATCCATTTAATCATTGTTCCATTAAAAGCAAAACTGGGGTTGATAAGCTTGGTTTTCAACAAACCAGGCTTCAAGTACCTAAAAAATAAAAATTAAAAAAACCTGATGCATTAGTTAAGACAATACACTAAAAAAATTTTAATTAGTTGGGTGTGGTGGAGCACACGGGCCTGTGGTTCCAGCTACTTGAAAGGCTGAGGTGGAAGGATTGCCTGAGCCCGGTAGGTCGAGGCTGTGGTGGTGGTGAGCATGCCACTGCACTCCAGCCTAGGCAAAGAGTAGGACTTTGACTCAAAAAAAAAAGGGCCGGGCTCGGTGGCTCAGCCTGTAATCCCACGCCTTTGGGAGGCTGAGGTGAGTGGATTGCCTGAGCCCGCGGGTTCGAGACCCGCCTGGGCAGCGAGACCTCATCTCTACAATAAATCAAAAAATCAGCCGGGCGTGGTAGCACGTGCCTGTAACTCCGGCTGCTCGGAAGGCTGAGGTGGAAGGATCGCCGGAGCCCAGCAGGTCAAGGCTGCGGTGGTCGGGAGCAGCCACTGCACTCGTCTGGGTGACAGAGTGAGACTCCAACTGAAAAAAATAAAAAGAATGCTGCAGCCGAGAGCAGTGGCTCACGAATGTAAATTCCAGCACTTTGGGAGGCAGAGATGAGAGGATTGCTTGAACCCAGGGGTTCAAGACCAGCATGGGCAACTTGGTGAACACTTGTCTCTCAAAAATTTAAAAATCAACGGGTGTGGTGGCACATGCCTGTGGCTCCAGCTATTTGGAAGGTCAAGGCTGTGGTGGCTGTGAGCATGCCACTGCACTTCAGCCTGAACACATTGTGAGACTCCAAATAAAAAAAAAAAAAAATAGCTGAATGTGGTGGCATGCACCTATAGTCCCAGCTGCTGGGAAGGCTGAGGTGGCAGGATCACTTGAGCCCAGGAGGTCGAGTCTGCAGTAAGCTGTGATCGTATCATTGCACTCCAGCATGGGTGACAGAGTAAGACCTTGTCTCAAATAAATAAATAAATAAATAAATGAGAACAAGTTAAGAACTAGCATCTGAAAATTCACAGTATGATAGCCAACTTAAAAAAAAAAAAGACTTGAAAACAGTTAAGAAAATTTCCCAGGGCAAGAAAATTTCCCAGGGCCGGGCATAGTGGCTCATGCCTATAATCCCAGCACTTTGGGAGACCAAAGTGACAGGATTGCCTGAGCCCATGAGTTCGAGACCAGTCAAAAAGTTAGCCAGGCGTGGTGGTATGCACGCCTGTAGTCCCAGCTACTTAGAAGTCTGAAGTGGAAAGATAGCCTGAGTCCAGCAGATCAAGGCTGCAGTAGCTATGAGCATGCCACTGCACTCCAACCTGGGCAACAGAGTGAGACTCTGACTCAAAAAAAAAAAAAAGAAAAGAAAAGAAAGAAAGAAGAAAAGCAAAATTTCCCAGAAAGTAAAACAAAAAGAGGTGGGAAAAAAACTAGAGTTTCAACTCAGGCCCCAAAATCTGACTAACTGGAGTTCCATAAACAGAAAACAGAGAAAATGGGCAGGGAGAAAGGAGAAGAGGAGGGATGTATTATCAAATAAAACTTTTTAAATTTTTTCAGCGTCTCACTCTGTCACCCAGGCTGGAGTGCAGTGGCACCCTCAAAGCCACCACAGCCTTAACCTACTGGGCTCAGGCAGTCCTTCCGGCTCAGCCTTCCAGGTAACTGGAACTACAGGCGCAAGCCACTATGCCAGCTAATTTTTTGATTTATTGTAGGGACGAGGTCTTGTCATGTTGCCCAGGATGGTCTCGAACTCCCAGGCTCAGACAATCCTCTCCCCTCCACCTCCCAAAGAGCTGGGATTACAGGCATGAGCGACCATACCCACCTCCATTTTTTAAAATTTCAAAGCCGGGCTTGCCTGAGCCCGTGGGTTCGAGACCCACCTGGGCAACTTGGTGAGACCTCATCTCTACAATAAATCAAAAAACTAGCCGGGTATGGTAGCGAGCACCAGTAGTTCCAGCTACTTGGAAGGCTGAGGTGGAAGGATCGCCGGAGCCCAGCAGGTCGAGGTCGCGGTGGCCAGGAGCGGTCACTGCACTCCAGTCTGGACGACAGAGTGCGACTCCAACTCAAAAATAAAAATAAAATAAAAATTTAAAAATAAAATAAAATTTCAAGAGCTGAAAGACATGAGTCAGCGTATTTCATTGAATAAATCGAATTTAAAAGCTGGGCAGTGGAAATAAAGAGATCTTTATTTCTGAGAGGTATGTGTGTATATGTATATGTGTATGAGGAGGGTTCTTAGCATCACTGTAAACTTGAAGATAACATATCAATGCTTCCAACATTTTGAGTGAAAATAATTTTCTTTTTTTTTTTTTTTTTGGAGTTGGAGTCTCACTCTGTCGTCCAGGCTGGAGTGCAGTGGTATGCTCGCGGCCACCACAACCTCAACCTGCTAGCTCAGGCGATACTTCGGCTTCAGCCTTCCAAGTAGCTGGAACTACAGGCATGCACCACCACAAAAGGCTAATTTTTTGATTTATCATAGAGACGAGGTCTCACCAAGTTGCAAGTTGCCCAGGCTGGTCTCAAACCCCTGGGCTCAGGCAATTCTCTCACCTTGGCCTCCCAGCTGAAAATGATTTTCTTCTTCTTTTTTTTTTTTTTTTTTTTTTTTTAGTTGGAGTCTCACTCTGTCACCAAGGATGGATGGAGTGCAGTGGCATGCTTACGGCCACCACAGCCTCAACCTATTGAGCTCAGGTGATCTGCTTCAACCTTCTAAGTAACTGAAACTACAGTGAACTACAGGCGCATGCCACCATGCTCACCTAAATTATTTATTTGGGGTTTTTATTTATTTATTTATTTTTGAGTTGGAGTCTCACTCTGTCTCCCAGACTGGAGTGCAGTGGCATACTCATGGCCACTCCAGTGTTGCCCTACTGGATTCAGGCGATCTCTCCGCCTTAGCTTTCCAAGTAGCCAGAACTACAAGCACATGCTACCACATCTAGCTAATTTTTTGATTTATTGTAGAGATGAGGTCTTGCCAAGTTGCCCAGTCTGTTCTTGAACCTGGGAGGAGTCAGGCAATTTCCTCACCTCAGCCTCCCAAAGTGCTGAAATTACAGGCTTGAGCCATCGCGCCTGGCCTAAGTTTTTTTATTTATTGTAGAGTCGAGGTCTCACCATGTTGCCCACGCTGGTCTTGAACCCGTGGGCTTAGGCAATCCTCTCGCCTCTGCCTCCCAAAGTGTTGGCATTACTGGCATGAGCCACCACACCTGGCTGAAAATGATTTTCAAGCTAGGTTTCTGCATGCAACCAAAACTTCAATCAAGACTGAAATAAAAATATTTTCGGATAAAGAAGACAGAAGAATAATGTTCACTAAAGATGGGAAGGGGATTGCATAAGCCTGCGGGTTCAAGACCCGCCTGGGCAACTTGGCGAGACCTCATCTCTATAATAAATCAAAAAACTAGCCAGGCGTGGTAGCGCGCGCCTATAGTTCTGGCTACTCGGAAGGCTGAGGTGGAAGGATCGCTGGAGCCCAGCAGGTGAGGCTGCAGTGGCCGGGAGCGGCCGCTGCACTCCAGTCTGGGCTACAGAGTGAGACTCCAACTGAAAAAAAAAAAAAGAAAAAGATGGGAAGGGTGTGGGGAAGGAGGATAGTTAGACATTGGTTAACAGATACAAAGGTACAGCCACATTAGTGAAATAAGTTCTAGTGTTCTATAGTGCTATTGCTTGACTACAATAAACAATTTTCTGCATATTCTCAAATAGCTAGAAGAGCAAATTTTGGATGTTCCCAGCACAAAGAAGTGATAAATGTTAGAGGTGATGAATGTTAATTACCCTGATTTGATCATTACACATTGTATACATGTATCAAAGTATCACACTGTACCCCATAAATATGTACAATTATTATGTGTCAGTTAATAATTTTAAAAGGTCAGGTGCTGCTGTGGTGCACACCTGTAGTCCCATCTGCTTGTGAGTCTGAGTTGGAAGGATCACTTGAGGCCAGGAGTTTTAGGCTGCAGTGCAACATGAACAGGCAATACACTCCAGCCTGGGCAACATTGTGATACTCCCATCTGTAAAAAGAAAAAAGGAAGCTGGGTGCAGTGGCTCATGCCTGTAATCCCAGCACTTTGAGTGGCCAAGACAAGAGGATTACTTGAGCTCATGGGTTCAAGACCAGCCTGGACAACATGGTGAGACCTCGTCTCCACAATAAATAAAAAAATGAGCTGGGTGTGGTGGTGTGCACCTGTGGTTGCAGTAACTTGGAAGGCTGAGGCAGAAGGATCACTTGAGACCAGCAGGTCGAGCCTGCAGTGGCCGTGAGCTTGCCACTACCTTCCAGCTTGGGCGACAGAGTGAGACTCCTACTCAAAAAAAAAAAAAAAAAAAAAAAAAAAA
>NW_007255960.1:136382-138031 GCF_000164805.1 Carlito syrichta | reverse complement strand
GCACCTGTAGTTCCAGTTCCTTGGAAGGCAGAGGTGGAAGGATTGCCGGAGCCCAGCAGGTCGAGGTTGCAGTGGCCGGGAGCGGCCACTGCACTCCAGTCTGGGTGACAGAGTGAGACTCCAACTCAAAAAAAAAAGAAAATCAGTAAAAAATATGCTTCAGCAAATAAGCTGTAAATCAAGAAGGAGAAAGACAAAGCATTCATAAACAAGGGATCGACTTCAGAAGAATTGTGGTTTTAGAGTAGCAGCTGGACAGCTGGCCAAAAGGTTGGCCAGTTCAGTTGGAGCAGAAGGATGGAGAAACTGTAGAAGGAAAATCTCCAGGGAAAACAATAAAACTAAGAGGTTATCTAATATTTCTTAGCATTTGGAACAATGACTGACAGATCTGCTGGAGCATTTTGATAAATACATAGATAAGTAAGCAAATGGAAAAATATAGCGATTATTAACTACAAGAGAAACAAAAATATACTTTCCTAGAAAGGAAGTATAATCATAATAAACCACTTAGTACAGCAGTGAACAATATTTACATAGTCATAATAATGTCTATATTGATTAACCCCAAAGGTAGCATTACGACATAACCTCATGAATAAGGGGAGGAAGGGACTTCAGGGTGCAAGTGTAAGAAAGTAAATCATTAGTCAAAAATTACTGCTTTTGCCATGAGCAGTGGCTCATGCCGGTGATCCCAGCACTTTGAGAGTCAGAGAAGATTGCCTGCATCTAGGGGTTCGAGGCCAGTCTGGGCAACTTGGTGAGACCTCGTCTCTACAATAAATCAAAAAATTAGCCGGGCTTGGTGATGCATACCTGTAGTTACAGCTACTTGGAAGGCTGAAGTGCAAGGATCACCTGAGCCCAGCAGGTCAAGGGTGTGGTAGCCATGAGCATCCCACTGCACTCCAGCCTAGGCAACAGAGTGAGACTTTGACTCAAAAAAGAGAGAGAGATAGAGGGAGATGAATTCAGGAAACAGGACTAGGTAGAGGGGGGCAGGGCTGGGACATGGGATGGCTGGCGTTTGATATAAGCTTTTTAGTACCACTTGACTTTTTAAAACTAGAAACATGACCACTTTCATTTAAAAAAGCAAAAAACAAACAAACAAAAACCTAGCTGGGTGCGGTGGCTGACACCTGTAATTCCAGCACTTTGGAGGCAGAGGCAAGAGGATTGCCTGAGTCCAGGGGTTTGAGACCAGCCTGGGCAACTTGGTGAGATCTCGGCTCACAATAAATAAAAAAATTAGCCAGGTGTGGTGGCTCGCACCTGTAGTTCCAGCTACTTGGAAGGCTAAGTCAGAAGGATTGCCTGAGCCCAGTAGGTCGAGGCTGCGGTGGCTGTGAGTGTGCCACTGTACTCTAGCCTGGTTGACAGAGATTCCAACTCACACACAAAAAAAAAAATAGGCAAGAGCCACCACGCCTGAGCTAAAATTATTTTTAAGTAAGAGAGGTAAAAATTAAACATCTACTCTGGACCATGTTTGAATTCTAGCTTTTCTGCTTATTAGGAGGTCTTAGGCGTGGTAGTTACTTAATTCTTTGGACCTTGAATTCCTTAGCCATATATTACAATATCTGTTGTAGCAGAGACCGCCTGGCTCCCTTCCCCATTCTTTTTTTTTTTTTTTTTTG
>NW_007255960.1:134096-135523 GCF_000164805.1 Carlito syrichta | reverse complement strand
GAGAGAGGGAGGGAGGGAGGGAGGGAGGGAGGGAAGAAAGAAAGAAAAGGAAAAAGAAAGAAAAGGAAAGAAAGAAAGAAAGAAAGAAAGAAAGAAAGAAAGAAAGAAAGAAAGAAAGAAAGAAAGAAAGAAAGAAAGAAAAAAGAAAGAAAGAAAGAAAGAAAAACATCATGGCAATTTTTGGGATCCTCCCCCTGCCCCCCGCCAGAGACAGGGTCTTGCTCTGTTGCCCAGACTGGAGTGTAGTGGCACAATCATAGCTCACTACAGTCTCCAATCTCTGGGTTCAAGCAATTCTCCTGCCTTAGCCTCCCAAGTAGCAGGGACTACAGGCATGCGCCACCATGCTCAGCTAATTTTTTTAAATGTTTTTTGTAGAGATGGCGGGGGGCTCGCTATGTTGCCAAGGCTGGTCATGAACTCCTTGAACTCAACCAATCCTGCCACCTAGACCTCCCAAAGTGCTGAGACTACAAGCGTGAGCCACTATGCCTGGCCTGATTTCTGGGAACCTTTCCTAAAAGACAGCCGGCAAGTTTTCCTTGCTCTTTATTATCCTTTCTTCTATCCTGCTGCCTAGAGCTGCAGCTATCATCTTGGGCCATGAGATTGAGATCATACAATAGGGATGATAGACTGATGAGCTGTTAAGGGTCAGAGTCTCCAAAGTTGCCCTAACAACTAAGAACCACCTACTTTTCTCTCTGGAACAAGAAACATATTTCCATCTTCTTTAAATTGCTTATTTTTGCTGTCTCCTAAACTAAACAAAATCCTAGTCAATATACTCTACCTTCCAGGCATTTGTAAGGATTAGTTAATATGTACAAAAAAAAGCCAGGTTCGGTGGCTCAGCCTGTAATCCCACACCTTGGGAGGCTGAGGTGAGTGGATTGCCTGAGCCTGTGAGTTCGAGACCCACCTGGGCAACTTGGCGAGATCTCATCTCTACAATAAATCAAAAAACTAGCCGGGCATGGTAGCACGCACCTGTAGTTCCAGCCACTTGGAAGCCTGAGGTGGAAGGATCACCAGAGCCCAGGAGGTGGAGGCTGTGGTGGCTGGGAGCGGCCACTGCACTCTAATCTGGGCAACAAAGTGAGACTCCAACTCAAAAAAAAAAAAAAAAGTACAAAAAAGACTATACTTTCAGGGATCATTTCTATAATTCATTACTAAGAAGTTTCTCCAAATGTGTGGATCACTAAAAAAAAAATCTTTTTTTTTTGAGTTGGAGTCTCACTCTGGCGCCCAGGCTGGAGTGCAGTGGCACACTCACAGCTACCACAGTCTCGACCTGCCAGGCTCAGGCAATCCTTCCACCTCAGCTTTCCAAACAGCCACAACTACAGGCACGCACCACCAGGCCTAGCTAATTTTTTTTTTTTTTGAGTTGGAGTCTCACTCTGTTGCCCAGACTGGAGTGC
>NW_007255960.1:130955-133905 GCF_000164805.1 Carlito syrichta | reverse complement strand
CACTCACTTCAGCCTCCCAAAGGCGTGGGATTACAGGCTGAGCCACCAAGCCCGGCTTAATTTTTTGATTTACTGTAGAGATGAGGTCTCGCCAAGTTGCCCAGGCTGGTCTTGAACCCATGGGCTCCGGCATTCCTCTCACCTCGGCCTCCCAAAGCTCTGGGATTATAAGTGTGAGTCACTGTGCCCAGGCATTTTTTTAAAAAAGATGTGCAAAACGCCCAGCAAACAGTAGGTATTCAATAAATAATTTTACAAAATTTGGGAGTGAGGTATGAAGAGGAGCCAACTGAGGAGAATGAGTAAAAGCTTTGGTGAATCAGCCGGATACACTAGCTCACCATGTAATTCCAGACCTTTGGGAGGTGGAGATGAGAGGATTTCCTGAGCCCAGGGGTTCAAGACCAGCCTGGGCAATTTGGCAAGACTTCATCTCCACAATAAATTTTAAAAAGTTAGCCAGTTGTGGTCGTGGTGCACACCTGTAGTTTCAGCTACTTGGAAGGCTGAGGCGTAAGGATCGCCTGAACCCAGCAGGTCGAGGCTGCAGTGACTGTGAGCGTGCACTGCACTCCAGCCTGGGTGACAGAGTGAGACTCCAATTCAAAAACCATAAAAAGTTTTGGTGAATCAAAGCTCAAGGTTTGACTCCTAACTTCTCCATTGGTTCCTCAGCTATGTGACCTCAGGCAAGTTATTATAAATTACACTGGAACAGCTGGGCTCGGTGGCTCAGCCTGTAATCCCCTGCCTTTGGGAGGCTGAGGTGAGTGGATTGCCTGAGCCCACGGGTTCGAGACCCGCCTGGGCAGCAAGACCTCATCTCTACAATAAATCAAAAAAAAATCAGCCGGGTGTGGTAGCGCATGCCTGTAATTCCGGCTAATCGGAAGGCTGAGGTGGAAGGATCACCGGAGCCCAGCAGGTCGAGGTTGTGGTGGCCGGGAGCGGCCACTGCACTCCAGTCTGGGCGACAGAGTGAGACTCCAACTTAATAAAAAAATAAAAAAAAAATTACACTGGAACTTTATTTCCTCAGCTGCAAAATATGTCATAATATCATCTGAATAACAGTAGTGTTCTCATCTCTTCAGTTCTCTACTGTTGTAAAATAAACCACCCCAAAACCTAGCAGCTTTAAACAAAAAATTATTTTCTCTCGATCCTGTGGATTGACCGGGATCAGCCAAATGGTTTTTCTCTTCCACGTAGTGTTGTCTAGAGCTGCAGTCATCTGGGTCTCGTTGGGGCAACATGTCCAAGATGATTCACTCACTTGCAGACTGTTGTTTGGGAGCTCACCTGGGCCATCAGCTTGAACTTTTCACAATGAGTGGTAACTGGATCTGAGAAGAGATACAAGAGAGAGCATTTCAAGAGACCCAAACTGAAGCTTTTAAAGCTACAGGAGTCTCAGAATGCCACTTTTGTAGCATTCCCTTGGGCAAGTAAGTCACAGGGCTAGACCAGATTCAAGTGAAGAGGCACTGGACTCTACTTCTTCAAGAAAGGAGTGACAATTAATTTGTGGTCATCTTTACCACATAACGTGGAAAATATGCAAAAATATCTAGCTCAAGGGGTTAATGCCAGAATTATATGGGATTTATGAAAAGTACCTTGCCCATAATAAGGAATGAATGAAAGAATTAATGAATAAATAAATAAGCCGGGCTCGGTGACTCAGCCTGTAATCCCGCGCCTTTGGGAAACTGAGGTGAGTGGATTGCCTTAGCCCGCGGGTTCGAAATCCACCTGGGCAACTTGGCGAGACCTCATCTCTACAATAAATCAAAAAATCAGCCGGGCGTGGTAGCGCATGCCTGTAGTTCCAGCTACTTGGAAGGTTGAGGCGGAAGGATCGCCGGAGCCCAGCAGCTCGAGGTTGCGGTGGCCGGGAGCAACCACTGCACTCCAGTCTGGGTGACAGAGTGAGACTCCAATTAAATAAATAAATAAATAAATAAATAAATAAATAAATAAATAAATAAATAAATGTTTTATTATTCTTTGTTTTTTTTTTTAGTTGTAGTCTCTGTCACCCAAGCTGGAGGGCAGTGGCATGTTCATGGACACTGCAGCCTCAACCTGCTGGGCTCAGGTGATCCTTCCTCCTCAACCTTCCAAGTAGCTGGAACTACACTCACATGCCACCACACCTGACTAATTTTTGTGATTTACTGTAGAGACGAGGTATCACCAAGTTGCTCAGGCTGGTCTCAAACCCCCAGGCTCAGGCAATCCTCTCACCTCGGTCTCCCAAAGTGCTGGTATTACAGACTGAGCCACTGTGCTCGACCATACTGCTATTCTTTAAAAGGTCACATTTGGCATCAGAGCATACCTTAAGTAAATCAGGAAGGAATTCTTCATGCAAAAGGATTTACAACAAGTCCCTCTAAATAGGGACTTCTTCTCTGGTTCCTGGAAAAGAAGACCTGGGTCACGTGTCCTTTCACCGACATCCCACTAAGTACAGTTGCACCCTTCACACTCCCGGATGTCTCTTCTGAAGGAAAAACTTGAAGGAGGATCTGGCTGGGAAAGTGGCTAGCTCCATCTCCTGGAGGGGCAGTGGTTGGGCCAGGGAACTGATTTCCAGCTACCTGCTGAGATTGAATGACATCCCCTGGGCTTTGGTTGTGGATGGTCAAAAACGAGAATGGGGGAATAGGGAGGGATGTCCATCAGTCATTTGTTAGTTCATTTATTCATTTAACAAATGATTCAGTGGTTACCATGGACTGAGCCTTGTGCTAGATATTGAGAACATGGAGGTCCTTGCCCTACTGGAACTGACACTCATGTGGAGGAGATAGAAAATATATAAGCAGCCGGACATGGTGGCTCAGCCTGCAATACCGCGCCTTTGGGAGGCTGAGGTGAGTGAATTGCCTGAGCCCACGGGTTCGAGACCTGCCTGGGCAGTAAGACCTCATCTCTACAATAA
>NW_007255960.1:128348-130726 GCF_000164805.1 Carlito syrichta | reverse complement strand
GCGGCCACTGCACTCCAGTCTAGGTGACAGAGTGAGACTCCAACTCAAAAAAATAAAAAAAAATATATATATATATATATGCAAAGACAAGTAATAACATTCTGTGAAGGATACAAAAAAGGGTGACATGATATAAAACAATTGGGAGACCTAATAACTTTTTTTATTTTATTACAGATGAGGTCTCGCTATGTTGCCTAGACTGGTCTCGAACTCCTGGGCTCAAGTCATCCTCTTGCCTCAGCCTCCCAAAGTGCTGGGATTATAGGTGTGAGCCACTATGCCTGGCCTAATAATATTTTTTAATGACAGTTTTATTGACATATAATTTTCATGCCACTTGAAATAATAAAAAAGAAAAAATAATAATTCACATACCATACAATTTACTCTTTTTTTCTTTTCTTTTTTTGAGTTGGAGTCTCACTCTGTTGCCCAGACTGGAGTGCAGTGACTGCTCCTGGCCACCGCAGCCTCGACCTGCTGGGCTCCAGCGATCCTTCCGCCTCAGCCTTCCAAGTAGCTGGAACTACAGTCGCGTGCTACCACGCCCGGCTAATTTTTTATTTATCGTAGAGATGAGGTCTTGCCAAGTTGCCCAAGTGGGTCTCAAGCCTGCGGGCTCAGGCAATCCACTCACCTCAGCCTCCCAAAGTGCGGGATTACAGGCTGAGCCACAGAGCCCGGCTACAATTTACTCAAAGTATACAATTCAGCTGGGCGCAGTGGCTCACACCTATAATTTCAGTACTTTGGGAGTCCAGCGCAAGAGGATTGCCTGAGTCCAGAGGTTTGAGACCAGCCTGGGTAAGTTGGTGAGACCTCGTCTCTACAATAAATCAAAATTAGCCAGGTGTCATGGCACGCTCCTGTGGTTCCAGTTACTTGAAAGGCTGAGGTGGAAGGCTCACTTGAGCCCAGCAGGTCTAGGGTGCGGTGGCATGCCACTGCACTCCAGCCTGGGTGTCAGTCAGAGTGAGTCTCTGACTCAAAAATAAATAAATAAATAAATTAAATGTACAATTCAGTGACTTTTAGATATTCACAGAGTTATACAACCATTACCACATTCAATTGTAAACATTTCACACCCCAAAAAGAAACCTTCTACTCGTTCCAAGCAGTCATTACTCATTTTCCCCCAGTCTGCCAATCCAACCCTCTTCGCAGTCCTTGACAGACTAATCTAAATTTGCCTCTACAGATTTCTCTATTCTGTATATTTTATATAAATGGAATCATACAATATATGGTCTCTTGTGACTGGCTTCTTTCACTTAGTATAATGTTTTTAAGGTTCATTCATGTTATAACATATATCAGTACTTCATTCCTTTTTATTGTTGAATAACATTCTATTGCATGGATGTTCTATCATGTACTCTAGAGGTGTACAAAGGCATGGGCTTTGGAGGAAGGAATCTGAGGATGGGGTGGAGAAATAAAGTGCTTCTTTGGGCTCAAAACTGGTCTGCTTCTATCACTCAAAGCCTCCCAGACGATAGATTTCTATTCAGTTCATCAAGGCAATGCCAGAAAGACTCTGGAGTGGTTCTACCTAACCACCCTATATAGACCACTATGGCTCCCCACAGTGTCCGCATTCTCCCATGGAGACCTAAGGGTATAGGCAAGGCCTCTTCCCAGGTGGTAAACCACTGGATCTGGACTTCGGGAGGTAGAAAGCACCCTGCACAGGTTGCCTTGGAATTTGACCTTTAAAAGATTTTGGAGAGGAGAAAGCCTGTACCATAAATAATGATTTTTCATTATCACAGCCTCTGGCCCAGGATGAAAGTGACTTACCAGATTCAGGAAACCGGCCACAAGATGGAGGGAACCAGGTGACCGAGGGGCCATCCTGTAATGATGGGCACCTGGAGGCAGAGACGAAAATGAGCCCAGGGTGGGGAAAGCAATGGGGCAAGGGGCCCAGAATCTGATCCAGATTTAAATTCCAACTCTAGACTAGTTTCTTAATTCCTCAGAGCCTTGATTACTTTGCCTATAAAAGCAATGAGGATGATAGACCCAACCTCTTAGAGTTATATGGATTGATTATGATAAAGCTGACATTGATTGAAGACATTATACAAATATGCTTTCTTTCACTAATCAACATAACAACTTTAGTTATTATCATCCCTATTTTACAGAAGAGGAAACAGAGGCACAGAGAGAGAAAGTAACTTGTTAAGCTATAAGTGTTAGCACAGGAGGCCGGGCATGGTGGCTCATGCCTGTAACTCACACAGTTTGAGAGGCCAAGGTGGGAGGATTGCTTCAGCCCAGAAGTTTGAGATCATCTTGGGCAATATAGCAAGACCTATTCTCCATACACACACACACACACACACACACACACACACACACACACA
>NW_007255960.1:122717-128077 GCF_000164805.1 Carlito syrichta | reverse complement strand
TGAGCCTGTGGGTTTGAGACCAGCCCAGGCAACTTGACAAGACCTCGTCTCTACAATAAAATCAAAAATTAGCCAGGTGTGGTAGTGCACACCTGTAGTTCCAGCTACTTGAAAGGCTGACATAGAAGGGTTGCTGGAGCCCAGCAGGTTGACGCTGGGGTGGCCATGAGTGTGCCACTGCACTCCAGCCTGGGCTACAGAGTGAGACTCAACTCACACACACACAAAAAGAGAGAAATGGTTAGAGCAGGAGGGAGCTGGGTGGTCCAAGTCCAGACTCATCTCTTTGTAAAATCATGCATCTAAAGCATTTGGCAATGGCAGTGCAATTGTTTCTTCAAAAAAGAAAAGCATAGGTCAGGCGCGGTGGCTCATCACTATAATCCCAGCATTTTGGGAGGCCAAGGTGAGAAGATTGCCTGAGTCCACAGGTGCATGACCAGCCTGGACAACTTGGTGAGACCTCATCTCAACAATTTTTTTTTTTTTTTTGAGTTGGAGTCTCACTCTGTCGCCCAGACTGGAGTGCAGTGTCCGCTCCCGGCCACCGCAACCTCGACCTGCTGGGCTCTGGCAATTCTTCCGCCTCAGCCTTCCGAGTAGCCGGAATTACAGGCGTGCGCTATCATGCTTAGTTAATTTTTTGATTTTATTGTAGAGATGAGGTCTCGCCTGCCCAGGCGGGTCTCAAACCCGCGGGCTCAGGCAATCCACTCTCCTCAGCCTCTCAAAGGCACGGGATTACAGGTTGAGCCACCGAGCCCAGCTCATCTCAACAATTAATCAAAAAGTTAACCAGGCATGGTGGCACATACCTGTAGTTCCAGCTACTTGGAAGGCTTAGGCAGAAGGATCACCTGAGCCCAGTAGGTTGAGGCTGCAGTCAGTGACTGTGAGTGTGCCATTGCTCTCCAGCCTGGGTGACAGAGTGAGACTCTGACTCAAAAAAAAAAGTTGGAAATGTAGCTCATTACTTATTAACAAGAAATAATAGGGAATATTTAGTTAGAAAACATTACAATAGTATGATTCTATATTTTGTTTAGAAGTATGTTTATGGGGCCGGGCTTGGTGGCTCAGCCTATAATCCTAGCACTTTGGGAGGCTGAGGTGAAAGGGTTGCCTGAGCCCCCAGGTTCGAGACCAGCTTGGGCAACTTGGCAAGACCTCATCTCTAAATAAATCACAAAAATTAGCCGGGCGTGGTAGTATGCGTCAGTTCCAGCTACTTGGAAGGCTGAGTTGGAAGGATCACCTGAGCCCAGCTGGTCGAGGCTGTGGTCAGTAACCATGAGCATACAACTGCACTCCAGACTGGGCAACAGAGTAAGACTCTGACTCAACAACAACAAAAAAGAAGTATATTTGTATGCATTTGTTTAAAGGATGTATATTTTTTAATTTATTTATTTTATTTATTTTTTGAGTCAGTCTCACTCTTGTTGCCCAGGCTGGAGTGCACTGGCATGTTCACGGCCACTGTAGCCTTAACCTGCTGGGCTTAGGCAATCCTTCCACCTCAGCCTTCCAAGTAGCTGGAACTACAGACACACACCAAGAATGTATACTTTTAAAGTACAGAAAGATAAAGTTCAAAATATGTGTCTTCTCTAGGAGGTAAGAATTTTCTTTTAACTTTTAAAAATGAATTGCAGCTGGGTGCAGTGGTTCACACCTATAATCCTAACACTTTGGGAGGTGAAGATGGTAGGATTGCTTGAGCCCAGGAGCTCGAGATCAGCCAGGGTAACAAAGTGAAACCTTGTCTCTACAGAAAAACAAGAAACAGAAAATTAGCTAGGTGTGGTGGCATGCACCTATAGTTCTAGCTACTTAGGAGCCTGAGGTGGAAGGATTGACTAAGCCTAGGAGGCTGAGGCTACAATGTGCCTCAGTGGTTATGCCACTGCATTTCAGCCTAGACAACAGAGTGAGAACCTGACTCAAAAAATAAATAAAATTAGTAAAAATAAATAAAATAAAATTAGTAAGGTGACATAAGGGTGGAGAAAAGCCATGGAATTACATTTTGTCAATCAAAAGATAAAGGAATGCCAGAGGACTTTGGACTCATTCCTACCTTTCCCATGAACCAGCTCTAAGCCAGGATCAAGCTGTACAGTCTCTTTATCTGAAAGTTGAGGACTTCTCCAACCTCCCAGGACTCACACTGTGTGAGACTCACAGGCTGCACTCTGGCTTAGTTCATTGGCCCTGATGCCACTTCCTTAGTTTTCCCTTCCCAGGTCATCCTGGGTTCCATTTGCCAGTCATGCATCTATCCACATACCCATCTTCCTTCCATGCATCCATCTGTGTATCTATCCATACTTCTGTCCCTCCATCTGGTTGTCCGTCCATCAATTTAGGCAGCTATTATATGCCATGAGCTTTTGGGTTCGGGATGGGGGGTTTAGAAGGATGAGTGTGCTGTCATCCCTGCCCTTGGTGAACTTCATAGAGGAGATAAGCCATGGATGTGTGCTAAGTGAGGCTGAACACAGTGCTCAGGAGCCACTAGAGAGGGAGATATGACTTCTGGCTAAGGAGCTGGAAAAAGCTTTGCGGAACAGGTGGTATTTAATCTAGAGTTTAAAGATTGGGAGAGGGGTGATCAGACAGGAAGTAAAGGAGAAAGTGTTCTAGACAGAGGGAACAGGGTAAGTAAAGGCAAGGAGGTAAGAAGGTAGGGGTGGTGTGTTTGGGAAAGGCCAATGGCCAGCCATATAAGAATCTTAAAGAGCAGCACTGGGCACAAGTGGTGAGACCAGTATGTAGAGGGTGGGCCTTGACTCTCAGGATACAAAAAGACTAACTTTCTTTTTTATTTTTTTAATTAATTTATTTATTTTTTGAGTTACAGTCTGACTCTGTTGCACAGGCTGGAGTTCAGTGGCATGCTCACAGCCACTGCAGCCTCAACCTACTGGGCTAAGGCGACCCTTCCACCTAGCATTCTAAGTAGCTGGAACTCCAGGCACACATCAACAGACCCTGCTGATTTTTTTTTTTTTTTTTTTTTTTTTAGTTGGAGTCTCACTCTGTCACCCAGACTGGAGTGCAGTGGCCGCTCCTGGCCACCGCAGCCTCGACCTGCTGGGCTCTGGCAATCCTTCCACCTCAGTCTTCCGAGTAGCTGGAACTACAGGCGCGTGCTATCACGCCCGGCTAATTTTTGATTTACTGTAGAGATGAGGTCTCGCCAAGTTGCCCAGGTGGATTTCGAACCCGCGGGCTAAGGCAATCCACTCACCTCAGCCTCCCAAAGGTGCGGGATTACAGGCTAAGCCACCGAGCCCAGCTTTTTTTTTTTTTTAGGTGGAGTCCCACTCTATCACCCAGGCTGGAGTGCAGTGGCATACTCATAGCCACCCAGCATTGGCCTGCTGAGCTCCAGCGATCCTTCCTCCTCAGCCTTCCAAGTAGCTGGAGCTATAGGCGCTCACTACCATGCCTGGCTAATTTGTGACTTACTGTAGAAAGGAGATCCTGCCAAGCTGCCCAGGCTAGCCTCGAACCCGTGGGCTCAGGCAATCCTCTCACCTTGGCCTCCCAAAGTGCTGGGATTATTGGCATGAGCCACCATACCCGGTCTAACTTTCTTCATTTGCTTTAAATCAGGGCTCCTCACACTTGTTAAATCTAGAAGATCACAGATTTTCAGACCCTTCTTCAAAGATGATGATTCAGGCCGGGTGTGGTGGCTCAAGCCTATACTCCCAGCAGTTTGAGAGGCTGAGGCAAGAGGATTGCCTGAGTTGAGAAGTTCAAGATCAGCCTGAGTAATTTGGTGAGACCTTGTATTCACAATATATCAAACAATTAGCCTGGCATGGTGACACATGCACCTGTAGTTCTAGTTACTTGGAAGGTTGAGGTGGAAGGATCACCTGAGCCCAGTAGGTCTAGGCTGTGGTGGACATGAGCATGCCACTGCACTCCAGCCTGGGCAACAGAGTAAGACTTCAACTCAAAAAAAAAAGATTATCATTCAATACATACGGGATGGATGGACATCCTGGTACTATTATCAGCAGGCATATTTGAGACATACTGATTTTTAAAGTCACTGTTATTATTTCAACATCAGCCAGGTGCAGTGGTTCATGCCATAATCCAAGCATTTAGGGATGCCAAGGTTGGAGAATCATCTGAGCCCAGGAGTTGGAGACCAGCCTGGGCAACATAGTGAGATATTATTTCTACAAAAAAATACAGAAATTAACTGGGCATGGTGGCGCAAGCCTGTAGTTCCAGTTGCTCGGGAGACTGAGGCATAAGGATTACTTGAGTCCAGGAGTTCAAGGGTACAGGGAGCCATGATCGTACCATTGCACTCCAACCTGGGTGACACTGACTCAAAAAAAAAAAAAAAAAGATTATTCCTGGCTGGGCACAGTGGCTCACACCTGTAATCCCAGCACTTTGGGAGGTCAAGATGAGAGGATTGCCTGAGCCCAGGGGTTCGAGACCAGCCTGGACAACTTAGCGAGACAGTCTCTACAATAAATCAAAAAATTTATTTTTTCAAAAAATGGTGGCACACAGCACAATGGATAAATAAATAGTGGTATACTTATACAATGTAATAGTATAATGTATCCAGCAATAAAAATGAAATCATTACTATACCCAATAACATGGCTAAATATCACAAATATAATTGAAAGATTCAGATGTAGCCGGGCTCAGTGGCTCAGCCTGTAATCCTGCGCCTTTGGGAGGCTGAGGTGAGTGGATTGCCTGAGCCCGCAAGTTCGAGACCCCCCTGGGCAGCGAGACCTCATCTCTTCAATAAATCAAAAAAATCAGCCAGGCGTGGTAGTACATGCCTGTAATTCCGGCTACTTGGAAGGCTGAGGCGAAAGGATTGCCAGAGCCCAGCGGGTCGAGGCTGCAGTGGCCGGGAGCGGCCACTGTACTCCAGTCTTGGCAACAGAGTGAGACTCCAACTCAAAAAAAAAAAAGAAAGATTCAGATGCAAAATAACACATACTATATGATTCTATGTTATATACAGTTCAGAAATAGGCAAAACAGATCTAACCTAGAGTATTAGAAGTCAGGAATAGACGGGCACTGTGGCTCAAGTCTGTAATCCTAGCACTTTAGGAGGCAGAAGCGAGAGGATTGCCTGAGTTCAAGTGTTTGAGACAAGCCTGTGCAACTTGACGAGACCTCATCTCTACAATAAATCAAAAAATTAGCCAGACATGGTAGTGGGTGCCTGAGTTCCAGCTACTTGGAGGACTGAGGCGGAAGGATCACCTGAGCCCAGCAAGTCGAGGCTGTAGTGGCTGAGAACAGTGCCACTGCACTCTAGCCTGGGCGACAGAGGGAGACTCCGACTCAAAAAAAAC
>NW_007255960.1:114529-122414 GCF_000164805.1 Carlito syrichta | reverse complement strand
AAGTTGCCCAGGCGAGTCTCGAACCCGCGGGTTCAGGCAGTCCACTCACCTCAGCCTCCCAAAGGCGCGGGATTACAGGCTGAACCACCGAGCCCGGCTTGTCCTATTTCTTGATCTGGGTGATGGTTATAGCTTTGTGTTCTTTTTATGAAAATCATTAAACTGTGCATTTATGATTTGTACACATTTCTATATGAAGTTACACATAAATTATTCTTTAAAGCAATCACAGAGAGGAAAAACTAACTTGTCCCATTGGAGAACAAATCAGTGACATGGCCTGTTGTCTGGAAGGGGGAGAAATGCCATCCTCTATATTTAATTTACTGTCTCCTGAAATTACCCAGGAATCCTAGAATGTGAGTCTGAACTGGTTCCAATCTGTGTGTGTGTGTGTGTGTGTGTGTGTGTGTGTGTGTGTGTGTGTGTGGTGGGAAGGACACCCAAGGTGCTCTGGAGTGGTTAGAGCATCTTGAGTTGGGGAAAGTTGGGCTGATGGCTCTGGGACGGATGAGGTTGAGCCAAGCAAAGGGCAATCTGGGGCAATCTTGTGTCTGAGTGTGATCCCCTTTCCACCTTTGTCACAGAGTGAGGCACCTGTCTTGGCCAGAAGAGGCTGAAGATAATCCCAGGCCCCAAAGGGCCTGTGGTAATATGCTTGTTCTGTGTTCCAGCACATGTGTAGCCAAGGGGCTGCCCAAGATATTCTTTGCCTTCTCCCGTCTGTGTCTGGGTTCTGGCCACTGTGCTCTGGACCTCATTGTCACCTCCCTGCCTGGCCTCTCTGCTCATCTCAACTTTCTACAATGGTCTGCAACATGGTGAGACTTTGTTTATACAATAAATAACAAATTAGCCAGGCATGGTGGCGTGTGCCTGTAGTCTTGGCTACTTGGAAGGCTGAGGTGGAAGCATCACCTGAACCTAGCAGGTCAAGGTTGTGGTAGCCAAGATTGTGCGACTGCACTCCAGCCTAGGTGACAGACTGAGACTTAGACTCAAAAGAAAAGAAAAAGACAAGGACAAGAAGGAAACTGAGGCCCAGTGAGGGAAGATGATCTATCATGGTCATCAGCAGCAAATGGCAGCCTTCAAGTCAGGCCTCCAGCTAACTGGCACCATCTTCTCTGTCCTGGGACTGGGTAGAGACCTGCAATGCCCCACCAAGCTCTGTCCAGTCTCTAACCTGAGACCCAAGGGTTATCCGCTCATAGGACTCAGAGAGAAAGACATCCTCCCCCACACTGGAATAGGCACAGACATGTCAGAGCTGAGGGCAAGTCTTGACAGCAGCAACAGTGACAGATGAGTCAGGTGAGACCGGATCTGATCCATCCTCCTTCCATAGAAGTTTGTGGGTCATCTGTTCCATGCTGAGAGCAACCCCATCAGTCTGCACTGAGAGCAGAGGGGGCGAGCTGGAGACTGGAGCAGATGGGCTGGAGACCGGAGGCACTCCTTTTTTTTTTTTTTTTTGAGTTGGAGTCTCACTCCTTCACCCAGACTGGAGTGCAGTGGCTGCTCCCGGCCACCGCAGACCTGCTGCGCTCCAGCGATCCTTCCGCCTCAGCCTTCCAAGTAGCTGGAAGTACAGGCGCGTGCTACCACACCCGGCTAATTTTTTGATTTATTGTAGAGATGAGGTCTCATCAAGTTGTCCAAGTGGGTCTCAAACCCGCGGGCTCAGGCAATCCACTCACCTCAGTCTCCCAAGGCACGGGATTACAGGCTGAGCCACCGAGCCCAGCTTGGAGGCACTCCTTAACATGTCAGTGATAGCCAAAAGGAACCTGGAATTACAGAAAGAGCCACAGAGCCAGTTTTTTCTTTTGTTTGTTTGCTTGTTTGTTGTTTGATTAGTGTCTCACTCTGTTGCCCAGGCTGGAGTGCAGTGGCACACTCACGACCACCTCCCCTCGACCTTCTGGGCTTAGGTGATCCTTCTGCCTCAGCCTTCCAAGCAGCCAGAACTACAAGCACACACCACCACGTTCAGCTAATTTTTTGATTTATTGTGGAGATGAGGTCTTGCCAAGTTGCCCAGGCTGGTCTTGAACCTGTAAGTTCAGACAATCCTTTTACCTCAGCCTCCCAAAGTGCTAGGATTATAAGCCTGAACCACTGCACCTGGCCATTTTTTGTTTTAGTTTTTTTCTTCTCACTTTCTTTCTGTTTTTATGTTTTCATACTTGCTTTGTTTCTGTTATTTTAATCATTTTTAAAAAAGATTTTCTGAGCTGGGCTCAGTGGCTCAGCCTGTAATCCTGCGCCTTTGGGAGGCTGAGGTGAGTGGATTGCCTGAGCCTGCGGGTTCAAGACCCGTCTGGGCAACTTGGCAAGACCTCATCTCTACAAAAAAATCAAAAATTAGCCGGGCATGGTAGCGTGTGCCTGTAGTTCCAGCAACTTGGAAGGCTGAGGCGGAAGGATCCCCGGAGCCCAGCAGGTCGAGGCTGCGGTGGCCGGGAGCGGCCACTGCACTCCGGTCTGGGCGACAGAGTGAGACTCCAACTCAAAAAAAATTAAATAAATAAATAAATAAATAAAGATTTTCTGTTTGTGTATGGGTATGTTTGAGGGCAAGTACATCAACAGGGTTTTTTTGTTTGCTTGTTTGTTTATTTGTTTGTATGATTGTCTGTGGTTTTGTTTTTTTCTTTGTATCTCTGCTTATTCGTTAGTTGGTACACCTGTCCATTTTCCCTCTTCTTTCTTTCTCTCTCTCTACCTTCATTTCTTCTTCCTTTTTCCACCCTTTTCCTTTTTCTTATCTCATTTGCTTTCAGTGGGCAAACATACACCCCTTCTGCATGGACAGATTGTAAGGGGGTGGGAAGTGGGTTCCAGGGGGTCCACACACCTGTCAGCGGATACTGGGATCTGGAGATAGCTTCTGAATCATAGCTCTCCCCTTAATTAAATCTGAAAACTACAAAAAGGACAGCCTTCCACCCTAGTCCAGCTTTAAAACTGAACAAAGTCAGAGGATCTACATAAGGAAAAATAGGAGATTGAGCAAACAGAAGTAAAAACTATCCTCCCATCACTGAACAACAGAATTAAAGAAGAGGTTTTAAAAAAAGGAAAGGGGGAAGGAAAACCTACACAAATGAAGAAAAACCAAAGGAAGAATATGGGTCTCATACAGATCCCTGGGAGGACAACTGACAATACAGACTTCAGAATTCAAACAATGAAGAGATCCCAGAGTGACTGATTTCAAACCACAAACCCAGATATCAAGATATTAATAGAGAGAATAAATAGAAATGAGGAGAGACTAGAAGAAAGAATGAAGGAGTCAATAACTGAGATAACAGCAATAAAGCATACAGTGAAGGGACCAGGCACAGTGACTCATGCCTATAATCTCCTCACTTTGGGAGGCCAAGGTGAGAGGACTGCCTGAGCCCATGGATTCAAGAGCAGCCTGGGCAACTCAGTAAGACCTTGTCTCTACAATAAATCAAAAAAATAGCCGGAGACGGGCTCAATGGCTCAGCCTGTAATCCGCGCCTTTGGGAGGCTGAGGTGAGTGGATTGCCTGAACCTGCAGGTTCAAGACCCGCCTGGGCAGTGAGACTTCATCTCTACAATAAATCAAAAAATCAGCCGGGCGTGGTAGTGCACGTCTGTAATTCCAGCTACTTGGAAGGCTGAGGCAGAAGGATCGCCAGAGCTCAGCAGGTTGAGGCTGCGGTGGCTGGGAGCAGCCACTGCACTCCAGTCTGGGTGACAGAGTGAGACTCCAACTCAAAAAAAAAAAAAAAAAAAGCCAGGTTTGGTGGAGCGTGTGTCTGTAGTTCCAGTTACTTGGAAGGCTGAGGCAGAAGGATCACCTGAGCCCAGAAGGTCAAGACTGCGGTGGCCGTGAGCATGCCACTGCACTCCAGTCTGGGTGACAGACTGAGACTCATACTAAAAAAAAAAACCCAAAAAACAAAATTGTTTATCTTTGAGAACTTTGAAGATTAGACTCCAATCTCTCCTAGCCTGAAGTATTTCTGTAGCTAAGTCTGCTGCTATTCTAATTGGTCTTCCCCAGTAGGTAGTCTGATCTTTCTCTCTCTTTTTTTTTTTTTTGAGGTGGAGTCTCACTCTTGTCACCCAGGCTGGAGTGCAGTGGCACACTTATGGCCACTACAGCCTTGACCTGATGGGCTTAGGCGATCCTTCCACCTCAGTCTTCCAATTAGCTGGAATTACAGACACACGCCACCATGTCCGACTAGTTTTTGTGATTTATTGTAGAGATAAGATCTCACCAAGTTGCCCAGGCTGTTCTCAAACCCCTGGACTCAGGTAATTCTCCCAAAGTACTGGGATTACAGGCTCAAGCCACTGCGACTGGCCTAGGATAAACAATTTCAACCAAGAATTACCTACCTAAGTTTTATCAGTGATGGAGAATTAAAATCCTTCCCAGACATTCAATCCCTAATAGTTTATGCTGCCTCCAGACCAGCTCTACAAGAAACACTTAAGAAAGTATTAAACAGATTGCCTGAGCCTGGGGGTTCGAGACCCACCTGGGCAACTTGGCGAGACCTCATCTCTACAATAAAATCAAAAAAATTAGCCGGGCGTGGTAGCGCATGCCTGTAGTTCCAGCTACTTGGAAGGCTGAGGCGGAAGGATCGCTGGAACCCAGCAGGTCGAGGCTGCGGTGGCTGGGAGGGTCCACTGCACTCCAGTCTGGGTGACAGAATGAGACTCCAACTCAAAAAACAAAACAAACCAAAACAAAAAAACAAACAAACAAAAAAAGAGAAAGTATTAAACAAAGGCTTTCCCCTGCTTCTCAGTTCCCCCTCCTTACTGCCAGGACATTCTTTACAATTTACTCCAGTCTGTCTGCTGCAAACCTCCTCCCTCTAATTTGGCCTCAGGGGATAAAATTCTCCTTTTGGATTGAGCCTGAGCCCTGGCTTTCAGAGCTGCCTGCAGCAGCATTGAGGGACCCACTACCTACTACGTGACCTTGGACAGGTCCCTCTGCCCTCTGGTCCTTCGTGAATGAGATAGTGAGATTCTGTGGTTCTGCCCAGATCTGGTAGATTATATTGTACTCAACCTTCTCCTCAGTTCCTTATGTCAGGGACTGTAAATTGAAGGCCATATGTGTTTATATTTTGGGGGGGAAAAGTAAAAGGAGGAGAAGAAAGACTAAGGAGGAGGAAGTAGAGGAAAAAGGTGAGGAGAAGGAGCAGAAGGAAAGAAGAAGAAGCACTTAAAAACTAAGAGCCAACCAGGTATGGTCACTCAAGCCTGTAATCCCAGCATTTTGGGTGGCCAAGGTGAGAGGATTGCCTGAGTCCAGGGGTTTAAGACCTGTCTGGGCAATTGGTGAGACCTTGTCTCTACAATAAATCAAAAAATTAGCTGGGCGTGGTGGTGTATGCCTATGGTTCCAGCTTCTTGGAAGGTTAAGGAGGAAGGATTGCCTGAGCCCAGCAGGTTAAGATTGCAGTGACCGTGAGAGTGCCGATGCGCTCCAGCCTGGGCGACAGAGTGAAACTCTGACAAAAAATACAATACAATAAAATACAATACAATAAAAACTAAGAGCCATAGCTGAGCACAGTGGATCACACCTATAATCCCAGCACTTTGGGAGGTGGAGAGAGGACTGCCTGAGCCCAGGTGTTTGAGACCAGCCTGGGCAACTTGGTGAGACCTCGTCTCTACAATAACTCCAAAAATTAGCCAAGCATAGTGATGCATGCCTGTGGTTCCAGTTTCTTGGAATGCTGAGGTGGAAGGATCACCTGAGCCCACCCAGCAAGTCGAGGCTGTGGTGGCCAGGAGTGTGCCACTACACTCCAGCCTGGGCGACAACTCCAAAAAAAAAAACCAACTCCAACTCAAAAAAAAAAAAAAAAAAAAATACAAAAACAAAAATTAAGAGCCATTACATAGATGTCTGGTTTCTCTGAGATATTGGAATCTGGATGTTCTGCTTTTCTGATATATTGGAATGTGTGGTGTCTGGTAATACTGATCATTGGCTTTTCTGAGATATTGGAATCTGTGGCATCTGGCAATACTGATCATCATTCCTACTTGGAAACCACTAGCTAGAATTGGATGGACCCCTTCTCTCCAGTTCACTAAAGTTCCAGTCTGGCAGCTTTTCTCATGTATGTGCTCTGCCTGGCCCTGGGAACATCTGGGTTTTGAAAACCTGCAATTGACCTTGAACCAAATCAGCTAATTCCAACTGAAGTGGAACTGCTTGCTCTCCTGCATCCTAACATCCATCCTGGGACCCTGAAATGCCAGTAGGTGAGCAGGTGCCATCATCAGAGCCAGCAGTCCCACCAGCCTCTGCCCAGCTCAGGCTTACAAAAGAAATGAAACCAGCCAGGAACATTAGCCAGGACTATACAGGGAGTAAGGTGAGCTAGATGTATCCTCTCAGTTTCGTCATAAACTTTGGCAGTTTATAGACCCCAACATTCTCGGCAGGGAGAGTTGGCTCACGCCTATAATCCCTGCACTTTGGGAGGCCAAAGTGAGAGGATTGCCTGAGCCCATGTGTTCAAGACCAGCCTGGGCAACATGGCGAGACCTCATCTCTACAATAAATCAATAAGATTTAGCCAGGCACGGTGGCGCATGCCTGTAGTTAGTTCCAGCTACTTGGAAGGCTGAGGCGGAAGGATCACCTGAGCCCAGCAGGTCGAGGTTGCGGTGGCCATGAGTGTGCCACTGCACTCCACTTGGGCAACAGAGTGAGAATCCAACTCGAAATAAAATAAAAATAGATCCCAACAGTCTTTTGCTTGTCTGACTGCTCATGGTTAACAGAGGCCCAGGCAGAAGCTGTAACTACCTTCTCTTGGGCCAAGTTCAAGATATTAGTATAAGAAAAGCTTCTGGGTGCTGTACTAATACAGCTGACCTCAAATAATCAGAGCCAAGTAACCATTCTGCTTATCTGAACTCCTAAGTAACATGAGTTAATCCTCTAGCCTGTATATCCCTTGATGTTTAAAATAAACAATTCTGGTTGGGTGCAGTGACTCACCCTGTAATCCCAGCACTTTGGGAGGTTGAGGTAAGAAGATTGCCTGAGCCCGGGGGTTCAAGACCAGCTGGGTAACTTGGCGAGACCTTGTCTCTACAATACGTCACAAAAAAACTAGCCGGACGTGGTGGCGTGTGTCTGTAGTTTTAGCTACTTGGAAGGCTGAGGCGGAAAGATTGCCTAAACCCAGCAGGTCAAGGTTGTGGTGGTCGTGAGCATGCTACTGCACTCCAGTCTGGGCAACAATAGTGAGACTCCTACTCAAAAATAAAAATAAAAATAATAATAAAATAAATAATTCTAGCTGGGCACAGTGGCTCACACCTATAATCCCAGGAGGATGCGGAAGGATTGTCTAAACCAAGGGGTTTCAGGTCTGGGAACCTGGTGAGATGTTGTCTCTACAATAAAACAAAAATATTAGCCAGGCGTGGTGGTACACACCTGTAGTCCCAAGTACTCAGGAGGCTGAGGTGGAAGGGTCATTTGAGCCTAGGAGGTTGATGCTACAGTAGCCGTGATTGTGCCACTGCACTCCAGCCTGGGCAACAGAATGATACCCCGACTCAAAAAAAAAAAAAAACCCTAAAATAAATAATTCTAAATGTGTTAGAAATCCTTTCTTCTAGTCTCCTAGCCAGGCACGGATTACAGGATCACACCTGTAATCCTAGCACTGTGGAAGACCAAGGCAGGAGGATTGCTTGGGCCTAAGAGCTCAAGGCAACATAGTGAGACCTCATCTCTGTAAAAATAAAAAATCAAGCTGGGCTTGGTGGCTCAGCCTGTAATCCCGCGCCTTTGGGAGGCTGAGGTGAGTGGATTGCCTGAGCCCGCGGGTTCGAGACCCGCCTG
>NW_007255960.1:109620-114296 GCF_000164805.1 Carlito syrichta | reverse complement strand
ATTCATGCCACTGCACTCCAGCCTGGGCTGCAGAGTGAGAATTTGACTAAAAAAAAAAAAAAAAAAAAGAAGAAGAAGAAGACCCTGGCGTGGTGGCTCACGCCTATAATCCCAGCACTTTGGGTGAGAGGATATTCTGAGCCCAAGGGTTCAAGACCAGCCCGGGAAACTTGGCAAGACCTCATCTCTGCAATAAATCAAAAAATTAGCGGGGCATAGTGGTGTATGCCTGTAGTTCCAGCTACTTGGAAGACTGAGGAAACAGGATCACCTGACCCAGCAGGTCAAGGCTGCGGTGGCCATGAGCTTACCCCTGCACTCCAACCTGGGCAACACAGTGAGACTTCAACTCAAAAAAAAAAAAGAAAGAAAAAGAAATCTTTTCTTCTATCTGGGCAGGGGGGCATGTGCCTAGAGAGGCTGAGACGGGAGGATCACTTGAGCCCAGGAGTTTGAGTGAGCTATGATTGTGCCTGTGAATAGCCTGGACAAAATAAAATAGCAAGATCCCATCTCTCAAAAAAAAAGGATATATCAAATATATATTTTATATATATGGATATATATATATCCTTTCTTCTTTGGGAAAGAACACCTTATGAATATAACTAAATCTTTGCTGACTTAAGGTCTGGTAAAGATCTCTTCCCTCCCTTCCTTCTTCATTGTTGTTGCTGTTTTATTTATTTACTTTAAAAATTTTTTTTTTTTTTGAGTTGGAGTCTCACTCTGTCACCCAGACTGGAGTGCAGTGGCTGCTCCCGGCCACGGCAGCCTCGACCTGCTGGGTTCCGGCAATCCTTCCGCCTCAGCCTTCCAAGTAGCCGGAATTACAGGCACGCACTACCACGCCCGGCTGATTTTTTGATTTATTGTAGAGATGAGGTCTCGCTGCCCAGGCGGGTCTCGAACCAGCGGGCTCAGGCAATCCACACACCTCAGCCTCCCAAAGGTGCAGGATTACAGGCTGAGCCACCGAGCCCAGCTATTTAACATTTTTTTTTATTGGAGTCTCACTCTGTCACCCAGGTTGGAGTGCATTGGCACGCTCACGGACACCCCAGTGTCAAACTGCTGGGCTCTGGCGATCCTTCCACCTCAGCCATCCAAGTAACCGGAACTATAGGTGCATGCTACCATGCCCAGCTAATTTTTGATTTATTGTAGAGATGAGGTCTCGCCAAGTTGCCTGGGCTGGTCTCGAACCCTCAGGGTCAGGCAATCCACTCACCTTGGTCTCCCAAAGTGCTGGGATTACCGCCTGAGTCACGGAGCCCGGCCACTGTTGTTGTTTTAGACTTACATTTCATAAGTTCAACTTTCATTTCATCTCTCTGCTTTCAGCTTTTTTTTTTCTTGAGAAAACCTGAGATAGGGTCTCTCCTTTAACTTTTTGTCAGATCCTGCAAGTTTTTTTGTTCTAATTCCCTTTGTTGTCTTTAAATACCTGTGATGTGTCTGCCCCTGTCTAGGTTTGAGAACAGAGAAGGTGCAGGCAGTGGGCTGGAGTGAGTACTAACAACAGAATACTCCCAAGATGTTGCCTTCATAGACTAAATTCTGAATCCTAGTTTGTTTCTTGAGGACTTGCTTCCTTTCTCCTAAAGATTGAAAGTTCAGGGGGGGAAAAATCAACCTAATTGTGGGCTCTAGGTAGCTACAGTCACATTAATTGAGGTTTAACGAACAGTACTCACACACCAGAATGGTCCTGATGTTTGGAATAGAGCACGGGTTTGGATAGGTCTGACTTTGAATCTTGATTTTAGCATTTTCAGGTGGTGGGTTCTTACATAACTAACCTTTCTCGAGCGTTGACTATGCACTTGGCCCTGTGTTCAGCACTTCCCGTGAATGATCTCATTGGATCAGTGAGCTCCAAAAGCATTGCATGAGAAACCTCAGGAAAGGCACTTGACCTCTCTCAGTCAGAATTTCTACATCTGCAAAGAGGAAACAAAAATAAGCATCTGACAGATTTGTTGGGTGGATTAAGTGAGCTGAGGGAAAATCCCCACCACTAGGCCTGACCCAGGGCGTATACCCCTCAGGTGTGGCAGCCAGAACACAACACTCTGCCAGATGTGTCCTGCCAAGGTGCTCTGCTTGGTAATCAGGTTTTGTATTTGTTTTTGTTTTTGTTTTATTTAGCTGGAGTCTCACTCTGTCACCCAGGCTAAAGAGCAGTGGCACGCTCATGGCCACTGCAGCCTCAACCTGCTGGGGTCAGATGGTCCTTCCGCCTCAGCCTTCCAAGTAGTTGAAGCTACAGGCGTGCACCACCATGCCGGTTAATTTTTCTTCATTTATTGTAGAGATGAGTTTTGCCAAGTTGCCCAGGCTAGTCTCGAACCCCAGGGCTCAGGTAATTCTCTCACCTTAGTATCCCAAAGTGCTGGTATTACAGGTGTGAGCCACCGTGCCCAGCCCCTTTTTTCATTTTAAAGGGGACTTGCACTCCTATTTTGCTAGGCCATGCTGTTTTTATTCCCAGGCAGGTTTGCTCCCAGCCTTTGGGGATCCTGCCTCCCAGGAGATAAACCTAATTTCACACAGGTTAGTGAACATGATAGAAGTTTTCCGAAGCCCAGGCCAGTGCTAAATGAGTCATCCTTCCCTTCACTTTACCCTGTACCATCAGCAGGGTGCAGGTGATGAGGAAAAAACCACTTTATTAGTCTAAACACCTCCTTGTTGTGTAGCCTCTCACAGATTCCTTTCCCTCTTTGGACCTCAGGTTTCCTTACTCTACAGTGGGAGAGCTGTAGCAGATGACTGCTGAGGTTATTCTGACTCAGAAATCCTGTGGTTGCCATTAGTGTTTGCCACTAATGATACTGCAGACACACCCCCACCCGTAACTCTCAACCCATCACATATGGCTGGCGGTGCTGAAACCAGGCCAGGAACCAGCTGTAAGAACTAGAGCAGCTTGAATTTGCAGTGAGACTACCAGAAAACAAAGCAAAGTCAACCTTCCTTTGCAACACAAGGCCTCTCAGGAGGCCCACTTCCAAGCAGCTGGGCAGTTTCCCCAGCCACAAGAATGGCTACATAATTTGTGGGGTCCTTGTTCAAAAGTTATTAAGCATACTGGGCCCGGTGGCTCATGGCTATAATCCCAGCACTTTGGGAGGCAGAGGCGAGAGGATTGCCTGAGCTCAAAGGTTCAAGACCAGCCTAGCAGCATGGCAAGACCTCATCTCTACAATAAATAAATAAATAAATAAGCCAGGTGTGGTGGCATATGCCTTGGTTTCAGCTACTTGGAAAGCTGAGGGGAAAGGATCACCTGAGTCCAGCAGGTTGAGGCTGTGGTGGCTATGAGCAGTGTGCCACTGTACTCCAGCCTGGGTGACAAAGACTGACTGAAAAAAAAGGTTATTAAGCATTTCAAGAGCATTGAACCAAGAGCAAAGCCCTTCTAAATACAAGGCCCCGAGGAACTACACAGATCACATATCCATGAAGATGACCCTGCCTGGCCACCCTGGCACAGTGCCAGAGGATCACTTTCTCCTACTCCCACAGGTTTCTAGAGTTCTGTGGAACCCCTCATTAAATCCTATGGTCCTCTGGCTGAATGGAGGTCCCGTCTGTAGCTTGAGGGAGGGAATTCTGACTGACAATAGGCTTTACCAGTGAGGTGAGGGCTTCCTGGGAGCAGTGCTGGGTTGGACAGGAGAGATAAAGGTCATCTGGCCTAATTTTTCCTTGATGATATAGCCAGAGATATGGTAAGATCCCTAAGGAACTCTGATGGACCCAGTGCCAGGCAGTAAGAACAGAGGGCAAGGCAGACCCAGGCCTTCAGAGCCAGAAACTCTGGAAGGGTATTAGAGACGGCAACTCAATGTGACAGAAAGAGCAGTGGGCTGAGATTCAAGAGACCTGGGTTTTAGTCAGTGTTACCTTGGCCAGTCACTCCCCTTCTCTGGTTCTGTGTTTCCACAGATCAGTTGCCTTGTAGACTTTCCTTTTAGGATCAGGTGAGTAACATCCCATGGAAAGGAAGCCATCCTGAGCATTACTAAAAGCTGCAGTCAGTTCACATGTTTGAATGAGACAATTACTACAAGTCCTATCCCCAATTCCCTGTTGTTGTTACTTAATCTCTGCCGGCCTTAGTTTCCTCATCTGTAAAATGGGTAATAATACTAGTGTTGCAAGAATTCAGATATGTAGTAGAAGAAGTCTAGCATAATGTGTGCCCTGGAAATAGATTAGTTCAAATTGGTCTCTGCCATATAGCAGCTATATGACGTTTGGCAAATTAACTTGTCTGGGACTCAGCTTCCCCATCTGAGAATGGGAATAATAATAATAGAACCTACTTCAAAGGTTGCTGTTGAAAAGCACAATTCCTGATAGACAAGTTCTCTCTCTGCAATACTACTCTCCCAAGGGCCTAACAGGACTGGTAAGGAGCAGTTTGGAGGTAGCATTCAAAAAGAAACTTCTTTGCAAAGTTTGAATTTATTATTTTTCTTCTTATTTATTTATTTATTTATCTATCTATCTATAGCTGGAGTCTCACTCTGTCATCCAGGCTGGAGTGCAGAGGCACGTTCATAGCCACTGAAGCCTCAACCTGAACTCAGGTGATCCTTTCACCTCAGCCTTCTAACTAGCTGGAACCAGACACGTGGGACACCACGCCCAGCTAATTTTTTTTT